>NW_027179717.1:70000-72500 GCF_036669935.1 Montipora foliosa | reverse complement strand
CAAAACTTTTACTGTTCAACTTGAAAATGACCGTCGAACGGTCGAAACGTCGTTGTTTTTTAACGTTAACTTTTATAGTGAAATAATAAATTGTGACGAAAATAAAGATTATCTTAGATCGAAAGACGCGTCAGTTCACTTGATCTTTGCGATTTGAAACGATGAATGAACAGTGAAGCGCGCGCATCACCGGATGTAATGATCACTTCCGCTGCGCCAGCTTTGGCTTGTTGGCTTTATTTTTGTTGCCGGTTTGTTATTTAATAGTAATAGTAGCAGTTTCACTAGCAACCTTTGTGGCTTCCCTAATGGTATTTTTATTAGAATCCGCCTTACAAGAAGGGGTTTCTCTCCACTAACCAGAACATTCACTAGTCAGTAGGTATTTTGGGGGAAATTATGTGCGTGTGGATGGTGAGTTGAGGGAAAATCATAGTCAAAAGTTAAGGTTAGTCTGTAAAATGAGGGGGAGATGTTCACAAAGCAAACTCTCAACCCCCCAATAAGGTTAACAAAAGAAACAAACTCTGTGTGAAATTAAAATTTTAATTTCAAAAACAACCAGAAGTATAAGAGTGTATTAAAAGGGAGGAACATTCTAAGACAAAACTTAGGTAAAATAAAATAAAAAATAAATAGATAAGGGAAAATAAATAGAGAAAATTGGATGAAATTTAAAAGTAAGTAATAAAAGTGAATATAAAAGAATTAAGAAAATTTAACTGAAGACAGAAAAATTAACCAAAACTAAAGATGTTCAAAATCCTTTGCAATACAAAAATTTTTCGTTCTCAAAATGAGGAATGAAAAGCAGTTTTACCCGACTATGGATCATTCGTTCTTGAAATTAATCAAATAATAGTAAAAAAGGACAAATATTTTCTAATACAAAAATTCTGGTATACGTAGAATTATGGAATTCTTATTAGTTTTTTGAACCCAGAAATGGGATAAACACAAAGTTAGTGAAAATATTCTTTGAAAAATCTGTTAAGGAATGATGGATTTTGGGAGAGACAAGTAAAATTAGCAATAATAATTGAAATGGAAATTATGATATGAATAAATTATTAGAATTCGAGACTTAATTCAAAATTTTGAAAAAGGTGTTCTTAAAAATTGAACAAAAACTTTCTTATGTTTAATGGAATTGTTGATTAGGTGCTAGTTGAATTGAGGAATTGTAAGGAGATTTCTTGATTTTTGGATCGTTTTAGTCCACTTAGGTATAGCCAATCATTACAGTGGATGTCATAATAGAACCATATGTGTCTCTTGGTATCAATGTTGCTGTAGATGAAGTCAATCTGGCGTTTGCGCTTGTCCCATTTAGCTGGTTCAGCCCAATATAGAGAGGAGAGAATCCATTCTGATATAACGTGAGGTGAGCAACCGTTTCCAATGAAAAACAACATGAGCTTGAATGTGTCTAGGTCTCCAATGGGTTTCTTCCAGAATATAGATAAGGTATCTTTGGGCCAATTCTTACTTGGGTAGAAAACATCTCTGTTCAGTAGGTGATATAATTCACGCCTTTTTTCTACAATGTCTTTTTTGGATAGATGTCGAAGGTCCATAATAGGGATATTCTGAATCCAGATGTGATAATTAAAGTGTTATAAGAAATAACTTAGCTTTTTCGCGTCTCAGAAATTTGATGAAGATGAATTACAGTTATTGAAACTAAGGACAAAATAGAGGAGATTTGTTTTTTGCAAAGAAAGTTCCTTCTTGAAACAAAACTGGCGTAATAATCAAACCAGATGAAAAAGCTATTTGAATGGAATACATGAAAAACACGAAAAATGACCGGTAGAAAAATTCTTAATTTAGAGAAATTTAAAATGTAAATAGTCCAAACGTTACCCTGGGGAGGGGCTCTAATGGGTACTAGGCCACCGGGCTAATGGCCACCCAGTCCTCGCAAAAGGGCAGGGTCGGACAGATCCCTGCACAGTCCTCTTCGCGGCCTGTGTGCTACCCTAAAAGAGACATTGGGTGCCCAAATCATTTAAAAAACCCGGTTGTAATAGCCCAAGTTTGGTTCTGTTGTAGTTGCAGTTCTACGATAAAAGAGACAATGGAAGAAAAAGGGGAAAGTGTGAAAGCCAAAGAGGACAACGGTACCGAGGCTCATGAAAGGTTGCGAATCTTCAGGGGCAGAGCGTAACAGAGCAAGGGGGTTTCTAGTCCAGCGCTAGACCTCTACCCGACCCCCTCGTACCGAGTCAAGAGAGGGAAAAGAAGTGAGATAGAGGTGAAAAACATACAACGTTTAGAAAAACGGGGTTGTGACGTGAGATTTAAAACCCATAAAAATTCGCGACATAAGGAAAATTGACGTGATCGAGACATACGGGCAGACTGTCTTGTTGCAATATAAAAAGTAGGCGTGACCAGAGAAATTATATGGAAAACATGTACCCTTTATTTGTAAAAACCCAAATAATTGTAAAAGAGAAAAAATAAATTTGTTACTTACATGGAAATTGGGATGTAA
>NW_027179717.1:37500-65000 GCF_036669935.1 Montipora foliosa | reverse complement strand
TTCTTGGGTTCACCATGGTTTTTTCGAAAGGGCTCATAGAAAAAGTTCTTTTTGGCAGTTCGTATAGCCGTTGTCAATTCGCTTTTTACTCGTCTCAGTGCTGACCAATCAAGCTGGTCGTTGGAGCGTTTAGCCTTTTTAAGTAAATGGTCACGCGACCTCATCAACTGATTCGCTCCTAAAAGATTTATGTTCAAGAGGAACATGCGCATTGATAATCTCGTTGAATATAGAATACCAAGAATAAACTATGTCCTCCACATCGTTAAAGATAAAGGCAGCGTCCCAAGGGGCCTGCTCCAGGTACTCAATGAACTTTGCGTGATCAAGATTCTTAAAGTCACGATAACAGGAGCTTTTGTGTTGCTGTCCTTTGTTAAGGGAACAATGTTTATACAGAAGCACCGCCAAAACTGGTTGGTGATCTGAAATGCAAATGTTTGGACATCGAATGTTCACAATTCGTTCTGGTCTATTGCCCGAAATATGATTCAAGCTTACGAAGCGATGTCTGGTAAAGCTGCGTATTCGACGATAGTCCAAATTAAAGTCCCTTTGCTCAGAAGCGACGCCCGTTCAATATTCTCGGTAAGCTGGCGATCATAGTCGGCTTTCGCATCTGGATATCGATTAACATCCGCCATAAGCAATAGTCTTTTACATAGGCAAATCTCCGTTTCGTAAACGGTCTTTGCCATTTGGACGATCGTCAAAAATGGCAACGATCGTTTGCGAAATGGATATTAGCGTCTACATAGCTCAGTTGGATTTCTCTTCAAACTGGCTTGTCACAAAAATAGGTCCGCAATGCGTACAAACATATCATTCCACGAAAACATAAGTCAACCGAATCATAGTTAATAGAGGGGACTGGTTTTGAAGCTCGACAGACATCAAAGGAACAAACAAAGATGCCAAGATTTATGTTGGAAAGTCCATGACCGTGCACAATCTTTTGTTTTGCGCTCATACACTATGCATGAATTACGTAACCAACACGTTTCTATTGGTTAGTTCCTCAGCGCGGAGTAAACAACTATTGTGTTTTGTGCACGGTCAAGGACAAAAAAGAGAACAAAAACATACAACAAAGAAATTTCTCCGGTTTCATAACCATTCCCCTCGATTAACTATGACTGAACTAAGAAGAAAACATTTACGAAGTTAGGACAAATGAACCAATAAAAATCAGAGCGCGCGCAAACAAATCAATTTTCACGTGTGCGTAAGGGCTGATTTACATGTCGCATGTGACAAGCTCACGACAGGCCTAAGACATGACTTACGATTGTCACAGCGTTTTAAAACATGTTTTAAAATGCTGCGACATTTTTTCTGACGTACACAACAATCGTAAATCATGTCGTGGGCCTGTCGTAAGCCGTTGTCGCATGCGACAAAACTCGTACCGTGTAAATCGGCCCTAAGATATGCATCTGCGCTGACATCTCGCTTCCAGGCGGTTTTCATTGAGGAGTCCGTACACATTATCATTCTTGGCGCTACTTTATTCAGAGATCTTCTCTGTGCGTCTTTGCTTTATTACTTCGTTCTGAAGAGGGGAAATGCAACAGTCGAGAACTCGGGGGAAAGGTAAGAATTTATTTTTGTGTATTCTTCAACAAAAGCAAGGTTTCACTTCAAGCTGGATTATGTTTAAACTGTAGTCATTTCGTCCTTTTTTCTATTTATTGCCCTGTAAAGTACATCGCGACGCAAACTTAGTTGATGTGGTAAACTGACCATTGAAAGCTGACGTTTAAAGTGTTAGCCCTCCGTCTTCGCTCTAACAATCGAAGCGTGAGCTTTCAAATTTGTCTACGGTGGCCGATTTACCCTTTCAACCGAGTTGATAAACCCATTTTTGCCTTTCACTTCCCTACCGACACAGCACCACAGCTTTTTTAGAAACAAAACCCCTTTATCCGAGATGAAAGTCGGCCGGAACTGAATTCAAGTTCGTTTGTTTCACCGCTTTAGTTTGCGGAGTGAGATTATAGATCTGCTCGTATACAGTGCATGCACGAGCTGAACTAAAATGACCTAAAATCTTTTGGAGGACGGCACAAGCGTGAGAAAAAGAGTTTCTGATTGGCTATCGATGCAAAAACAGACTATTCTTGCATTCTTGCATAACGCACGTGTACACGTGCGATTGTTTTTTTCCATTCAAGACTTATATTAATAATTCATGACGAAACAGCCTATCAGATCACCAAAATAAGGTCACGTGCATGTGCTTTTAAAACCGCGATCAAACATTCCTCATTAGAATTCTTTATATAAAGCATGCTATTAAGTCTCAGCTTGTTTTTCTTGTATGCTAATATTCTTCTCTCACAATTTGAACCTGTTCGGACTCCAGAAGGACACGCTTTTTGTGGAATGTTTTTGAAGCCGTTCAATAAACTCGCAGGTCGTGTTTTATCTGGTCTGAAACAACTCGGCGTCGCCTCGTGGTTTAATTATAGGGAAGATATCTGTTTACAAACATTGCATTTGTTATTCAAATTTTCAACCACAGGAACAAAAGACTCTTTTTTGTCGACAGACAATGAAGCTCTGGTTGGTACATTAATGATAATAGGTGACGTCAACGATATCTTCCCTATAGGTTAGAGACTGCTGTGAGTGTTTGTTTAGAAATACACGCGCGTGCTTACCATACAATGAACGAGGATTTTCGAATACCAGGCCTCCGTTGTTCAAAACTGGTGATAACGCTATCCACCGGATAAATCACTATCCATTGGATAGCGCAATAGGTTTAGCTATGACTTATCCACTGGATAGTGATTTAACCGCCAGATAGCGCTATCCATCGTTTGAACAACTCGGGCCAGCAGTATTGAAATTTCGATTTCATTGTACGGTAAGCAAGTGCGTGTACTTCTAAACAAAACACTCACTAGTCTCCAATCCATAAATAAAACACTAATGCTCGTTTATTAAACAGTACTTACATGGTGTTTTAGTGAACGTAACGTTATAACGCACCTGCACAGGAGCGCTTAGGGCGGATACAATTGAGTGTTGAAACTAATTAGCGAATTGCATTGGTTTTGCATTACTGGACTGTCTCCCTCTTTCTTGATTGGCCGAAGTAATAACTTTGGTTTGGTTTTACGACACTCGATTGAAACTCCATCTAAGAGGATTTAAATTCCTAAATCCTAATTTAGTTCTTTGTGCGGACGTTGCTGTCGCAGTATTCTTAAGTCTCTGATGTATTTGAACCACTGGTAACATTGTTCTGTAAATTCTTCAGTATTCCAGTCAGTTTCTCGGAGCATTTCCTAATCCATGAAAAGTGCCCTTAGAGCCAAAGGTGTACTTAGAGCACACTGCAACAAAAGAACGGAAAAAAGAAATAAGACTTCTTAATATCTTTGTAAGGGCAGAGATGAGTACTTCAAGATACCACACAATACGCTTATTGATCTTCCAAAGAGGGCTTTTCAGAGCCAGTTTAAAATAAATACAATAAAAACTAGCAACAAGAAAAAATTAAAATGCGAACATATCTTATCATAAATAAAGAAATTTCCTGTTTCCGGTTTTCACAAGTAGTGAGCACTTGTTGAAAGATATTGATGGACTTCAGCTCTGTTACGCTCATGAGGAAGGAGTTCTAATTTAGGCCCAGTCCACACGTATCTGGATATTTTTGTATCCGCAACGTTTTCTCTGCGGATTCAAAAATTCTCAGGCCCGCACGTATCCTCCCGGGTTCAAATCGAATTTGCCAGTACCCACGTATCCGGATTTGTTCTAGTACCCGGGACTCCTCTGTTACTATTGTCAACAGAGCATGCGCCATCAAGCGCGCGACAGCTCATGATATGATGACGTCAGTTACCTGAAGTAAAATTTCACTTCCTTAGCAACGCGCGAAAAATCCGTCTGTGGGCCCTTAACGTTATCGGATTTGAAAGTATCTGTATTCAACCACCCACACACTTTCCACTCTGGAGAGTGGATTCAAAAAGTTGCGGATTCGCATGCCGCAAAGAAAAAGTTGCGGATTCAAAATTATCTGGATACGTGAAGACGGGGCCTTAATGTGGTATGACCTACTGGAAGCCTGTTGAGCAAGTCAAGTTCTACCGTTTCGACCAGGATTAATGAGGGTCCACAGCTTTGTGTGCTGTGACTATGTACTTCCGACCCTACACGTATATAATATTTACCCTGCGAATTTCATGGAATGATTTCATTTGAGACTGAGCCATAACCGACTCTTATTACCTGTTCGACACAATATGGCGTTTCAGATTGGTCAATGACAAATGCATAATTAATAAATTGATTGCACGTTGCCGTGCGTCTGTTCAGCAACAGATCAGAGATGACGTCAAAATGTGGTAAGATTTGGTAATAAAGAATTAATAGTTTTGATGATGATGCCAGCTTTGCGTCTGTTCTCTAAACGATCGTAGGTGAGAACTAATCAAAATGCGTGCATCAATGAGCTTGTTGTATAAATAGGTTATAGATGCGATTCGGAAGTATCTACGGAAACAGCGATGAAGTAATTTTGTTGAGAATGTAATGAATAAAAAATCATATGAACTTTCTAGTGCATTTCCTGATTTATGGTCACTCGTGACGTTTTGCAAAGTTTTCAGCACTTTTAAAACATCACTCGCGCACATAAATAGCGAAATGTGCTCGCGTTCATACGATTTCCTGTACAATTAAAAATGGAATTCTTACGTGGAATTTTCGTGACCATCGGGTCTCGTTCAAGCCAGAACTTGAATCCTCCTTTAGCACGCTGATTGTAAACAGACGGATGTCTTTGAGCTTGAGGTCTTTGCGCATTTGGTTCTTGAAGAGAAGCGTTATCCTCTACTGGTTTTTCATGATAGTACATAGTGTACGACTCTGAGAACAGAATAAAATCTTTTGAAGTACCATTTAATAGACGAGCAGGAGGGTTTATCGGGTTTAAGACCACGAGGTGAAGCCAACTGGTTTTAGACCCGATAAACACGACATGCGAGTTTCTTGAACGGCTTCAAAACATTCCACAAAAAGCGTATCCCTCTGGTGTCCAGACAACAGTGCAAAATGTGAGGGGAAGGTATTAGCAAACAAGAAAAACAAGTCCGGCCTTCATATAAAGAATTGTAATGAGGAGTTTTTTATCGGGTTTAAAGCTTTTGTCGATGTCTTCATAGACTGTCAGACTCATAAATTATTAATGAGCTTTTAATTTAATTTACTCTCAAGAGTTTCAAATGCAACTTCTTCACGGTAAAGCACCCGAACTATTGTTCGGGAGGTCATAGGTTCGACTCCTGTGAAGCAGCACTCGATTTTTTTCCGAACCATCATTGAAAAAACATTATCTCTTCAAAACTCTTTGGGCAGCAATTCAGTTGTTGTAGTTGCTTTTAGAAGTCCCGTTCAGATGTGGGTGATCACGTGGCATCGAAGTTAATTCCACAAGTTGCGCCCACTGAAATTAGATGGAATTGCATTCTGATATGTTCAAAAATTTCAAAGTAATCTGGTTTTTGACACATGAATAAATGGGTTGAAAAATGAAAGGCTATTCAATGGTCGTCGCAAAACGTGCTCTCATTTTTGCAGTTCTATCACCTCTGGTTATTCAGACAATTATTCTATTTAGACTTAATGTCGGACAACAGTTCGATCGGAGCAACTTGAGGTACACTTTATTTCAAACTCACTGTTTAATAGCTCCTCTCTTTGTTTTCTGTGGTCATATTTGTGAAACGCATTGGAGAGACCTGGAGTGTTCATGGGATGGGTATCTTTCAAATGAGCTGGTTGTACATCACGTGCTATGCTCTGTACAAACGCAATGTGCTGTAACATAAAAGGAGATATACAACTGAATATCATAGTAGACCTAAGAAGCAAGTAGAGAAAAAAGGTATACACCGAATACAGGTGTGAAACAAGATGGGAGAGCTGCTTCTAGTTCTCATGCTAAGAAGCAAGTATCGTCACCACCTGACCAGCTGGCACTGTACCGCTGTACTTTCGTGCGAGAGATCGCGGGTTGCAATTCAGTGTTTGTAGTCTCATCTACAAATGGTTAAATTTTTGAAGGTGTTCTCTGATACTGACTACATCCCGTGTATCCCGTCTTGCAAATTATTTGCGATGTTATTCAGTATGAGCTGTCGACTTGAAAAGAATCTGCTAAATGGACTAATCACGGATCTATAGGACCACGTGAATAACGACTTTATAAATCACCGACAGTTCCGACAGTTGTCGAGGTCAAGCTGGGGAAAGCTGAAACCAATGAACTTAACCCTTTTAAAATGACAAACTCGAGCCGCGCGCTGGGTCTTAAAATTGATTTTAAAGAAGTCCTTGGAGCTCACAAAATACAGCACCTATTTATTTCCTCTTTATTTTACGGCCGAGAACGGCTCAAGCACTTGGTAATCAAATCGAGCGGGACAGCATCTCCTGAAGTCAAAACGGCAGTATTTTCCTTAAGTGGTTGACGTTCCATTATTTCCGCTATTTTGAATGAGACGAACAAACAATCTCCCTTGAGTTTGTTTGGTTTGTCGTCCCGGAAGCATTTATACATTTTGCCGTTTGTAAACCAATTATACTGCCCGTTCAATCGGCCAATAATAAGGTTCGTCATGTTTGAGCTACACTATGAAGAGTGGTAAACATCGCCTTTTCTCTACAATCAAAGGAACCTCCGATTTTTGAATGCTAAATAGCTAGACAACTGAAGTCAAGACATCAAGAAAACAAGGCGCCGTATTGGCTCCTAATGAGTGCAGATATTTGAGGTTCAAAAGCTCAGCAGATAAGCTAATAAAGTTCACCACTCTAAGAGTTGTCTTTGCAAATTTCTTCGGTTTTCCAATTTCCGCTTGTTTGTTTTTTCTGTATACCTCTTTGAATTCACAATATTTTAAAGTCAGACGACTTAACCTGAACTGATAAAGCACTCATGTTTATTTTAAGCCAATAAAGAAAACGTCTTGGTTTAAAATAATCGTTCTTTCTGGATCTTAGACTACGGCATCAAAATGCTGAAACCTTTTTTCGGCATAAGGTTTGTGTTTACAAAAATCGCATCTCTGTTGTCTGGCTATTTATATTTATTTTGTACTGAAGTCTGCACCATCTTCAGGTTAAAAAAATTATTGGAAATGTGACAGTCAAGAATTATTTTAAAGAAAGCTTGTTGTCTACTTTGTGCTTCATTGTTCAAGGAAAAGTTTCTTCAGAAAAGGGTTTGATGCTGAACTCCGGCTTTAAGATCGTTTGCGATCGTCTGCGATTATATGGAAACAGCTTTCTTTGCAATCTTCTGCGATCTGCGATTCGCGATCGTCTTTATTAAGCCTTTGTTAAGGGTGGTTACCATATGATCGCACACAATCGCAGACGATCGATTTGTGCTTGATGGTTTCTGTGCAATATGTGGATTGAGCCATTCCAGGTTTTGAAATTCTCTTGGCACTGCATCTCGCCCCGATCCAGAAGGTATCGTCTTCAACCGCTTCAGATAACGACCATACGCAGTTCTTATGTTGTGGAGTTTGACCTCTGCCTCCGCCGCCTACAAATTAAATTTCTCACCGATTTTTTCCCAGTTGTTAGCCTTTTTGTTTTTGTCTTTGAAATCTTTACTGTTACGGGTGTAAACGCACTCATACCGAGCAACTTCCTCCATAAATTCCTCGTTAGTAACGTTATCATGTTCAGTGACAGCCATGTTTACAGCAATCGAGGGTTGCTATAAAGGAACATTCGAGCTTTGTTGCTAAGAAGCGTTGATTCATCAGTCAGAATTAAAAATATTATGGGATACGTTTCGATCGTAGATCGCAGAACTTTAGTTTCCATATGGAAATATATCGCAAACGATCGCAGACGATGGCAGAAGATAGGACATGGTTCTATCTTCTGTGATCGTCTGTGATCACGATCGCCCGATCGCAGACGATCGCAGAACTTCCTGCGATCCGCGATCGTCTGCGATCATATGAAAACCAGCCTTTAGGATGTTTGGAAATGAGTACGAAAACTGGATTTTGAGGAGGACAAACACGTACACAAGGCAATCCAGTTTACGCTCACGGAGCGTCTAGTTTGTCTACAAAGCAGAAAATTTCACCAAACAAAGTTAATGTTGGGTTTACACTGCAAATCCGAAAAAAAAGTATTTGCTACTTATACGGCGGGCCCACATATGCTAAATCTCCTTGACAACAAAATACTACAGTCCGCAATGCGTACATACATTCATATATCATAACCTGTGATCCGATGATTTTCGTCATATTTCCATTTGGAAGAAAAGGGCCTGACACATTTACGTCACAAGACATATGCCGCCCATCTGTCAACAGCTATGTCATTTGGGCCAATTTTCCACCGGAAGTTAACGGCTGGATGTCGTTCGTGAAAATCACGAATCACCCGATCAAGAAATCAATAAAACGATAGTAAAATAAACAGAATAAAAATGATGCGAAGAAGAAGGAGAAGCGTTTATTCCACTTTCTTGCAGAACGTGTCCTGAATTAACAAGTAGTAGTTACAATAACAACAATGCTATTATGTTACTTAATTAATGTCTAAAGTAAAATATCTTTGTATCCCTCGATCTACTAATTACGCGCTCACAGCCTGGTCTTAGGTTATACGGGATAGCTCTTTTGTCCGAGTCTAGACATATGAAATGATATTGGGTGGTCGCTGGTGGTTGTTGATTGGACATGTCAGACATAAATTTGCGACAAAGAAGTTCCCTTCTACTGGCGAGTGTGGTATCTTTAGCAAGCGAGAGGGCTTGCCCATTAGTACAGCTAGGGTAGAACATTATCGATTTGTTCTAAAAGGTAGTCCGGAATATTCTTCCAAACTTGAAGAGCATACTCAAGGATCGACTTAATTTTACTAATATGGTAGTAGTATCATTTGAAATGGTTTGAACTCCGAAGTTACATACCTTGATAGTACGTTCATGTAAACTGGGGCCATTTTTGGACTTCTATAATATAGTAGCAAGAGAAAATGAGGGGACAGAGAGAGAGGCTCCCGGTCCAGCCCTTGGGATATGTCATGTCCACGAAAGTTATTTTTAGACGAGCGGAAGTCTTTGTTCTAGCGGAAATCTGTCATCCGAAACGTCCGCACGCAGGCCAACCTCGGTCTGATGTTTGAAAGATGTTAGCAATCAACAGTCGGATGACGATCACACCGAGGAAGCCTCGACATATTTTTTCATGAGCCTTCCACGTGCGCCGCCATTTTCTTTTTTCACTAAGAACCTGAGAGCGAAGCAAGACTGCATGCGGACCTCTGGGAAGACAGACTTCCGCTAGAACAAACACTTCCGCTCGTCTAAAAAGAACTTTCGTGGACATGACATATCCCAGGCAATGCCCTGAGCCTCCCTCTCTGTTTCCTCATTTTCTCTTGATAGTATTCAATAGCAGAAATGTAAACACCACCTGTATAGGATAGCAATTGCTATTTGCGGGCAAATGTATTTCTTTCTAATTGTATATTACTGAAATACATATTATTAATTTATTTTTAAATAAAATTACATGACGTTAAGAGGAATTTCCACAATATGGCGGGCCGACAATGGTCTACACAGCAAAACTGAAAAGAGAGCTCTTTTGAACTCTGGCATTCGAAAGGCATAAAAAATGGGATTGAAGAGTGAGTTTAAATAAAGTAAACCGAGGGAAACTAAATATAAACGTTCATATGTTCGATAGTAGAGTGTGTCCACACTGCCGTCAACAAAATGCAAAATGATATGTGGTAAGGACATCATCAAAGACACACCCGTCACTACGAACAATGTCTTTGTCAATTTTCGTTCTTTATTGATTCCACCATGGCGCCGAGGATGTGTTTCGCAGTTAATTTTAGCAGCGATAGACACGTAGGAAACAAGGATGATGAGAAGACAACAAGACAGAAATGAATATCCGTGAAAGCCGTAAGGCACGTAGACATCGTATAAGGCTAAAAGGAAATCCACAGCCGACAATATCCCAGCTGTAAACCAAACGGCGGCAACAGCTGCTCCAAAGTTCTTCTTTTTCATGAGGCGATGCTTAAATGGGCGAAACGTTGCGTGTAAACGCTCCAACGAAATAGCAGCAAGACTTGCCACGGAAGAGAGGAAAAAGAACGATCCCAAACTAGATAAAATAGCCACCGAGTTCCCGACAGCAAAGCCTAAGAAGATCTCCCACTCCGGACAAAAAAAAAACAGATTACGAACCAGAATGGGTGGCGAGAATAATCCAGTAAAAAAATCAGCAACTGTCAAGTTGATTACCAGGTACATGTGACACTTACGAGGAGTGTGCTCTCTTAGGAAAACAATGATTGACAGGCCATTTAGTGTCACTACAGAAACCGACACAGTGCATAGTACTATTATCCATGTGATGCACTCTGATTGAGCAAAACTCCATAGTTCAAACAACGTGTCGTTTCGCTCACCAAGGGAAGTCGAGTTACCAAACTCAGCCATCGACACCTGAAGAGAGAAATCGCTAGTGAGACATCATAGCTAGATGTATGAATTGTCCCTCAGTGACACTATCATTCGTTTGCATAATACTTTAATTATGACCGAGTTGGAAACCTAACATAAAGCCACAACAGCTGCAGGGAGCTAGCCTCTTTGTCTGGGGAATTCTGTTTTGATTGAAATTTGGAATCGAAGTCATCTCAAACTGGAAGCTGAATATCTCGCTATTTTCTTTCTTATTTTCTTTATCGTCTTTATTTTCTTTCTTTTCGGGGTGAAGGCATGGCGCAGTGGTGAGAGCACTCGCCTCCAACCAATGTGGCCCTTGTTCTAACCCAAATCAGCCATCGACACCTGAAGGGAGAAATTGCTAGTAAGATATCATAGCTACAAAAAGCGACAAAAATAGTTGAGACATCTAACTAGGAAGACAACAATTAGGGAAAAATCACCTTAACGTTACATTTTCCCCTTGCACTACCCCCTCTTCCCCCGCCTCCCCACTTCAATGTTGGTAACGGAAAAAGGAAGAGTTGGTGATAAGAAAACAGCATTGTTTGGGGGGAGGGAGTTAGATGGAAAGACTTTGGGGGAGGGATTTGTCGGAGATTCCTTAAAAGGGAAAGTGTCTCAACTCTTTTAGCGCTTGTTGTAGGTGTATTAATTATGCCACTGTGACACTATCATTCGTTTTCATAATACTTTAATTATGACCTAATTGAAGACCCGACTAGCTGAACAAGAAGCTACAACAGCTCGCGGCTAGCCACTTTGTCTGGGGAATTATCTTTTGAGTGAAATTTGATATGGAAGTCAGCTGAATTGTACGGTGCCCAGTAAGGGACATGCGATGCAAAATATATTTTGTAACTAGCGCTGTCACTTAATTATCTAGCACTGCTACTTATTATCTAGCACTGTCGCTTAATTATCTAGCACTGCTACTTATTATCTGGCACTGTCGCTTAATTATCTAGCTCTGCTACTTACTATCTAGCACTGCCACTTACTATCTAGCACTGCTACTTACTATCTAGCACATAAAAGCTAACCTTAGACCTAATTAGGCCTAGATAATAAGTAGCAGTGCTAGATAAATAAGTGACAGTGCCAGATAATAAGTAGCAGTGCTAGATAATTAAGTGACAGTGCCAGATAATAAGTGACAGTGCTAGATAATAAGTGACACTGCCAGATAAATAAGTGACAGTGCTAGATAAGTAGAGTTTTTGGATTTGTTGTCCCTTACAGGGCACCGTAGAATTGGAAGGTGAATATCTTGCTACTTTCTCAACATTGATTTTATTTTGAACCGCGGCAACGGTGGGTTCCCGTGAACGCGCCTTGGAATAAAAACATCCAGTATGTGTAGATGTTTTCTTCATGTTTTCACCCTAAAGAAGACCGATAAGTCAGTCGAAATATAGGTGTTCGTTAAAATCGTCTCTTCTTTTCATTTGTTTAGGTTTCACGAGTAACCATCGTTTTAATGCTACAGAACTGTTTCGTATCTTACAAGTACCACACTCATCAGGAAATTTTAACGACAGAACTGTTGAAATTGGAAAGCTGGCAGTTACATACGGAAATTTGAATGGTTGCTATAGTAAATGTGTTACATTTAAGGAGCTGCTAGGTAACAAAACTTGATATAAAGGGATTATATGTCGGTATTTTAAATTTACGTTACTCTAAAGTTCCAGAGTACATATCGGTTTCTGTGGGTCATGAACTTGCTAATTCGTTTCTTCTGTTAAGGCTACATACACAGTTCTTTCTTACATATGATTATGAACTTTTCATTCAGACAAAGACTCGCTTTTTGTTAATGTTGCTGTAGGGTCTACATCTTTTAAGAATTTTCCATTTAATTTGAAACGGTTTCTTTGCGTCTTGTAAGTTCCAAACATATTTGGAAAGATCTGTCGCATTTCTTCTGTTTGAATGTCGAAAGGATGTTTTGTGACTGATTCCTGTAGCGTTCCTGAGTTTGTGGCTAGTCCAACGTAGGTTTCAGTTTTTGTCTCGGTGGTGACTGCGGCCTGATAGTTTACCTTAGTTTGGAGGCATTTTCCTTCTAGTGGGCAATCAGGCTTTTTTCTGCAATTGCAGGTGTCAGGTTGCGGTGCTGGTGTATTTGCATCTGAGAGAACGTGTTTGTTGTGTGACGATATGGTGGATTTCATGTTTGGCATACATAAGTAGCTTAGCTTGAGTGTGTGTCTGTCTTGTAGAGCGGAGAGTTGTTCTGGAAGCATTTCTCGACGATATGTAGGAATTTTCTACCAAGGTTGGTCTTAACCCTTGAATCGAAAGGGGGATTGTACCACGTAATGTCCCTTTTTCTCTTTCTTTTGTTTTTCGGAGCGGGCTCTAGATTGTATGTTAGTTTGTGATCATATCCACTTTCTTTGAGTGCGTGTTGGTAAGGGGCAATTGATTCGTCAAATACTTCCTTGCTGGATGAAATATTAGTTAGTCTTTTGTTGATGTTGAGTGGTATGTTTTTCCGAGTAATGCTGGGGAGTGGTTGCTTTGCCGGTGGACGTACGATAATTTGTTGTTGGCCTCATGTATGGTTTGTAGCTTCCATCTGTAAGGTCGAAGGTTACGTCAAGAAAGTGGACGATTTTTTGTTAGCATAGATTGTGATCTTTAGGCCATTTGATTTAAACACATTGCTGACTTCTTTTTTTGGTTTTTTCAATTTCAGTTTTTCAATTTCAGCCAGTGTCGTCACGGTACAGTCCAACTTCACCTTTGAATTTGGATGTGATCAAGGAGAGCATGTAAGTTCCTATCAATTCGCACGTTTCTGCTCCGTCGTAGGAGCCCATTGTAACATCAAACATGCCGTTTGCGTTCTTCTTGATCCATGGAGAGTTTTGGTTCTGTAGCATTAGGGACCGTTCATTTTTTATGGGGTAGGGGGGGCTGGTGGAATTTGGAGGAGTGTAACTTGCCCCCCCCTCATCAGAGTAATTTTTTGGAAGGCCCCCCTCCCCCTTTGAATAAAAAATACATATGGTGTTAAAAGTTACTGCAGCATTAAAATTTCGTTTTGTTACATTTCACATAATTTATTGAAAGAAACCTGAAAGCTAGAAGGCTGCTTTTAACAAATCACTCAAAAGAATGAAAAGTCAATTTCTGCTCTTCTTGTTACAGCTCGTCCTGTGCGTGTTGTAGCTGACCGCTCGTCTGCGTATTCCTCATCTGAGGCGATAAAAGCAAGAACGACATCATTTGAGTCGTCTTCAGAGTCAGGGGCATCACTCTTGTAGTCATGATCAGTTTCCTCTCCCTCACTGCTTTCATCACTGCTGTTTAGTTGACCTGATTCATTCCTGCCTCCCACTTCGGCTTGTCCAGTTCTGAGAGTTTTCATTCGCAAGAAGTGTCCCATAATTGTCTTCACTTTGTCATTCTTGTTGCTCTTCTGATGCTGTTTTAATAGCCCATGATGTTTTAAGTATTTGTTCAATTCTGGCACACGGAGCTTTTTTAGCTTGGTGGCATCTTCACACAAATTAGCCCAATGATAACCTCCATAGGACTTTTCTCTTGCCTCCCTACTTTCCCTTGGCCTTTCCTCCAGTCTCTTCTTTTTTTTGAACTCCATGACCTCAAGATTCTGGAGATAGTCAACCACAAACTTTGGTTGCACAATGAATTTGTCTCCAAATCTAGCTACGCTCTCTGGGTCAGACAAAACTACGCTACCACTGGCATGCGCCTCTTTCAACTGGACTCTTGGTTGCCAATCGTCTGGATTACGCCCCTCATTTGGGGTCTGCTGATAAGGAAGGTAGTGGTACTTTGAAAGGCAGGCATGATCAGGAAATGGTTTGGGGCATCTCCCTATAGGTGGTCCAGTCCATTCACAACAAAAAGAACAAACTTTTCCTACCTTTACTCCACTAGAAAACTTCAGAAATTTCTCAGAAAAAGCCTTGGTAACGAGGTCAGTTCCAATTACAGGACTCAAATTATTGGTCTTTGTTTAATATGCGCTTCACAACAACATTTTTATGAATGAAAAGAAAGTTCTTACTATTCAAGACTGTTATCATGGCACGTTCACTGTTATTATAAAATATATAAAAAGCTGTTGAGAAGTTTTCTTGAATACCCTGGAAATGTTTTAGTATATTTGTTATAAATAAAAGAGGTCACTTTTTTCCTCAATTTGTAAAATCTCTTATCCTATTTTAATCTAATTTTTTCGTCCAACCCCCCCTTTTCCTTCATTTTTTTTCGGCTGGCCCCCCCTTTCAAGCCAATTTTTTTTTAGTGGCCCCCCCCAAATCCCACCAGCCCCCCCTTTCTCATAAAAAATGAACGGTCCCTTAAAACGATGGTTACTCGTGAAACCTAAACTTCTGTGAAGTCATAGTTATTGCTCCTCAATCGATTGAGTTCAGTGAGAGCTCTACGAAATACGTTCTACTCAAAAAAAGAAATTATATATATATATATAATAGATAGATATAGCTCTTTGGCATTACAAAGCTTTTGCTTTCATGTCCAAATTGAGCACTCTACTAGGATGAGTCATTGCCGCTAGCAATTGCGCATGCTCACTAGCTTGCTAGTTTGAGCCCTCTGGCATGGCTTAGATGTACCACATGTGTGGGACATTTGGGGTGGTTTTATAAGCTTAACCTCCGACTGCACTGATGAGGCCCAGATGGCCGAAACAGCACTGTCTGCAAATAGATACATAATATATATCGCTTTGATGAATCAAACGATGTTTTTGAAGTTCATATTTAATGAAGACATGTTCCGGATGAAACATCATCCATCGTCAGTTGTACAAAATTACCCAAAACGGGAAAATGGGTTTGGGCAGTGGCAAAGAAAAATAACTTAGTAGGATTTTCACGTCCTAATTTAATATCTGGATTGCCCTTTATCATTTTTACGATCAAATTGATGGGGTAGCCATGTGCTCCCGCTTGCTCCTGTATTATCTTATCTCTTTATGGGTCACCATGAGAAACGCTGGTTAGAGAATTACTATTCGGGTATCGAGTTTTACCGTAGATATGTCGACGACACTTTTGCTTTGTTTAATACCGAGCAGGATGCTTTATCTTTCTTTAGTCATATCAACAGCCAGCACCCTAACATCAAGTTTACTATGGAGAGGGAAGAAAACCACAAGCTCCCCTTCTTGAATGTGCTTTTAGATAACCATAGTAATCAGAGCATTACTACCTCTGTTTTCCACAAGAAGACCTACACTGGTCTTCTCACTAATTATTATAGCTTTGTACCTTTTAGTTACAAATTAGGATTAGTACTGACGCACTCTGATTGACCGAATTTTATAAGAAATTAGACAACACATTTTGTAGCGACCTGGAAATTAAGTTGGTGTTCACCCCGTTTAAAATCAGGAGTTGGTTTGGGGCCAAGGACCCTATCCCTGCGGGTTTACGATCACGAGTCATTTACAAGTTTTCATGTGCGGGCTGTAATGCCTGTTATATTGGTGAAACCAATAGACACTTCGCCACTCGCATACGTGAACAATCTCGCCTCCGACAAGCACTTCAGAAGTTCTGAAAAATGTCGCTCCCTTTGTCAGAAGATTGTTTTAAAATCCTCGACCCTGCTTCCACACAATTGAAAATTAACGAAGCCATGCATATCCTTTGGAAGCAGCTATCTTTAAACTCCCAAGTCAAACATCTTAATTTATCCCTTTCCTACTAATTAATCTCTTTTCTTAGCTTAAATAGCTTGGGTTTTTTTTGTTTTGTTTTGTTGTGTGTGTTTTTATTCTGTTCTCGCCTTAAGCCTTAATTATTCATGTTATATATCTCACTTTGTTACACTACTTATTGCACAACTTCACTTTATTCCTCATTGTACAACTGACGATGGATAATGTTTCATACGAAACATGTCTTGATTAAATATTAAATATGAACTTCAAAAACATCGTGTGGTTCATCAAAGCGATATCTTACTTGGTGCTGCTACGAAGCCTTGGTAATATCTATCTATATATATAGAGAGAGAGAGAGAGAGAGAGAGAGAGAGAGAGAGGGCTGTGAGAATTAAAACATAGCTACACGGTAATTGCCCTACAGGCCTATTTCGTAAGGCTTGAAGCCTCACTCTTCAGGAGTTTTATTCACACTGCTGCGAACTTATTTTTATATCACAAACACTACGTAAATTTACATACATGTTGGTGTTTAGGTGCTAAGCTAATTGTTCTGTTGTAGAGCCTTCGCTCGGTGCCTGCATGATGATACTAACTCGTTGCTTTTGTTCAATGTACATCACTCTGGTTCACAGATAATGCCAAATTTCTCGCTTAAGCATAAATTACAACGTTTAGTTGAACTGCTGTACGGTTTAGCGTGGCAAACAATTTGCCATGTAATTTCATGCTCTATGTTGTTATCTTTTAGCGAAAATACGTGTTTGCTGAGTTCAGTTCAATTTCTATAGGTCTTATTTTCGAAAGATGTTTTATGATTTCTATAACGTGTCTTATAGGCATCGGCCGTCAGGCCTACGTATGTTTCAAATTTGTCATTGTCCATTCTTCTTATCTTTGCCTGATAAACTTCACCAGAAGTCAGACATTGGCCGTTTAAGGGGCACTCGCCCTTTTTACGGCAGTTACAGAGCTTGGTTTTAGCGCTCTCCAGGGAGGGGCTATAGGCCGCCAGTAGTCGCTTGTTGTGGCTGTCGATTATTCGCTTTACATTGCTCGTACTGCTATAACTGATTTCAATAGTATTCCGGTTGAAAATCTTGTTCAGGGTGTGGCCCCGAGGAAAACACCTGTCCACGAGTGCTAAGAATTTCTTCCCAAACATGGCTAATTGTTTGCCGCGCTAATCCATACAGCAGTTCAACTAAACGTTGTAATTTATGCTTGAGCGAGAAATTTGTCATTAGCTGTGAACCGGAGCGATGTACATTGAACAAAACAAACGAGTTAGTATCATCATGCAGGCACCGAGTTAAGGCGCTACAACAGAACAATTTGCTTAGCACCTAAACACCAACATGTATGTAAATTTACGTAGTGTTTGTGATATAAAAATAAGTGCGCAGCAGTGTGAATAAAACTCCTGAAGAGTGAGGCTTCAAGTCTTACGAAACAGGCCTGTAGGGCCATTACCGTGTAATTATGTTTTAATTCTCACAGCCCTCTATAGTTACGCTCTACCTATGTATTGAGCACTCTAACTGGCTCGATCGCGCAGAATTCAATTCTTGCTTCCGTCGTTTTAAAAATTACAAGATAACAAAAACTGGAAAAAACGACTTGCCGATATATCGTCTTTATTTAGCAAAGACTCCGTCAGGGCAACTGACAAAGCGATCAGAATCGTTACAAGATATGCTCTCGTTGATGTAAAACACAGCAATATGAAAATGCACGCGCGCTATCAAGCGTGCATCTTGGACAGATTCCCTGTGACTCAAGAAGTTAGAGCTGAAAATCGTAACTTACAACAGGCGCTTGCCAACCATGGCTGCAAGACAGCTGCCGGCAAGCTGAAAGGAACAACTGGCGCAGAATTCAATTCTTGCTTCCGTCGTTTTAAAAATGACGGTCTTTCTAATTTCTTTCAATTCGTCTTTTGTTTTTTTCGAGTGTTAGACGATAAGAGACAAAATAGGCCCTGGATTCTTGATAACGGATAACAGAAACAGGTCTTAGAGGGCTGTTAACTTAAGCATTACTCCATAGAGGCGTTTAAAACTCACAGGGTTTTTTTTTTCTTTTGAAGTTCCGGTCTCTTGCACTAACTCCGACAGTAACATAAATTCTCTCTAACCAAGAACAATACGACACTGGAGCTGACAGTGGTGCTACCGCAATATTGAGAAGTAAGTCTTGAAGACCCAGTTAACTATTACCTCACCCGATCAAAATGGTTTCAGTGTTTAACTCATCTACACATGCAGCACAACGTATTTTATTGCATTTTAAACACTAGCATCTGCTTTGCAATTGTTTAGTCCAATTGTACTTATCCAGTGAAAGCTTTTAAAGGGGCAGTGTCACGCTATGTCAGTCAAACTTCAAAACACTAAAATATGTCTTTGCATCAATCAAGACCAAAAAATAATCGTGTAGATTTTGTTGCCAATAAAAACTTAAGTGCACTGAAACTATTCATTGTTGTTTGCGGCCAAGGATGGAGAGGATAAAAATGGTTGCAACTTGAAAAAACTGGCCAGTTTTTTCAAGTTTGGAGATGGTGTCCGCAGAAAGTCCCCAAAAATTAAATACCAATAGCTCTTTGTGCAAAAAATATATTCCATATCTTGTCAATGGGTTGTCAATAATGTTAGACGTGTGAGCTAAAGTACTAATTGAGACTTTTACCCTGTTTAACCTCAAAACAGAAAATTAAGTATGACATTGCCCCTTTCAGAGCAGTTTAATGTAAATATTAGCCTTTAAACAGGCTCTCCATGTGATTGATCGGTTAACAGCTAGGGCGATTGGAGCCTCAGCTAGCTAGCTGTTGACCGAACGCCATTTGAGCAACAATTAACCGACGCACGGAGAGCCTGCGTGCAGGCTATGTAAATATCGCCTACGGGAATACAACATGGAAAAAGTCCACATTTCTCAAACTTTTTCACAATTCGGTAACTAATTCGGTAACTAATTACAAGAACAATACCTTAAGGTGATACCTCAGAAAAAAAAGTTGTCGAACGATTTTCGTGAACCTTTCCCGGAATGTTCAAGGGCACCCAACGAGAATATAGTTCAAAACCACTTAAACATAGCATTGTATAACATATTTTTGTATTTAAACTGTAGATATAGGCATATTTTTATCCCCTAAAAATTTTTCATCTGTTCGGATTTCCTACCTGAAAGTCAAGTGACCCTAAAATTATAGGGATTAAAAGATACCTTTTCGAAAATTTCAGCCACAAAAAAGGCTTCCGAAAATACTAAGTGACCTTTTTAGGGTAAAAGTCCTTTAAAAATGGGCAATTATACCACTTTTTAGGGGCTCGAAAATCCTAGGACAGGCAGGCAAGCAAGAAATTTTACAACTAATGTTCCGAAAATTCTAGATCTCAAATTGTCTTCTTGCTACATGTACTGATCTCTGTTTTGAGAACTACAATAAAAAAGATAAGTCACCGCGCTTGCTTAAGAGATATAATGGGCCAATCTTACCCCAGTAATGCCTGTGTACTGATACTAAACGTTATTTCATCGGCTCAGAGTACATTTTGCGGTAGCTGAACAAGAGAATTTTAAAGTTAACACTTGAAAAGACACCTGATAGGTAGAAAATCCATGATTGCATATGGAACACTTTCTTATATAGTTTATGCAAAAATCACTAAACTTAAAGCAACGCCGACTCAAAACCTTTCTCGAGTCGTTGTTTTTGATCATCATTTACATCCCTGGGTAACGGGCTTTGTGTACGTTTTTAGCTATAATATCTTTTTTTCCTTCCGATAAATTTCTTTATTTTTTTTTTAGTTTAAAGGGGATAATTTGTACATCAAAATGATGCATTAAAAAATATAGGTCACCGTTCTCGTTGAAGAGTAAAACACCGTCGTACCTGACTTTCTCGATTATCGTAGATCGAAACAACAAAATTCGCCGTGTTCTCGGAATGCGCGCGCTTATTCGCAAAGAGATAAAGTATGGGTCATTCACAACTTCTCTCACATGTTTTGAGAACTGATTCCTCGTGTATGATCGACTTTCGCCATATTTACAATGTTGCAAATTTGACCAATTTATAAATATTGACACACCATATGCTCAGTACAGGATGCGCAGTGCAATACTAAAGAATCACCTTAACATACAGAATAATTTTAAATCTCTTTTTCCTAGCCCTACCCGGCTAAAATGATGCTTGCAAGCATCATTCCTGTTAACAAATGGTAAACGGCTCAGCGTGCACTATTGAGTTATGGTAAACGGCTCAGCGTGCACTATTGAGTTATGGTGCACGCGGGAGGTTGCAAGGAGTGATGTATGGAATAAATGTTTAATAGATGAATTATTGACTCACTATTAACAAGTTGGCTTCAGCATCGCAGCTAGTTAACAATTAGACCCGTAGCCCGCAAGGGCTACGGGTCAAAAGCTCATGAGGCGAAGCCGAATGGGCTATTGACCCGTGGCCCTTGCGAGGCATTGTTTTAGTATCACCCAACTAGTCGGACAGAAAAGGCAATAATAAAGTTAGCAAATGCAAGTTGAAAATATATTTATTTGGGAAAAAAACGAAAGAAAGCGTCACGCTTTTCGCTACTCGAGGATTATTATTAATAGTCCTCTAGTAGCGTAGCCAATCAAAATGTAGGATTTGCATTAGTCCACTAGTTAGGTGATACTAATAAGAGTTAAAACCCGAGCGGCTTGATTCTAAGGCTTCGGTAATTTGTCAAATAACGTTTAACCTTAATTACCCCAGACAAGATTGCAATAATCAAAGTGAGGTTGAATTTACGCCTTGTGTATGTAATGAAGAGATGGTAGAGACTAACGGTCTCATCCCTTTTATTTCGCCCATCCCGAGAGCGACATTTTGGATTCTTTGCCACCTTAGATGTTCATCAATGACTATCCCACGCGATTTGACATGCTGAAGAGAGTTCCTCAATAGCAACGCTCAAGTGGGTTTAATAAGGTACTCAACGTTTCCTGCAGCCAATTGGTATAATTTTGGTTTTAGCAGTATTCGAAGTTAGTTTAATTTAATATGTAAATGAGGCCTTCTTCAAACGCCAACTTCTACCGTGTCAAACTTAAATTATTTAAGTTTGACCTGGGAGTGGTACAACAGTAACATGGGAGTGGTTTCAAACATCGAATTAAATTCGTTCGCGCCAAATTCAAAATAAATAAAACAACAAAACACACCTTCCATCCAGCGGTCAGCTACAACATGCGCTGAAAAATCAGTTGCGCGAAATTTGAAACTGGCCTAAAGGGGCCAAGAGTAGGAGATACATTACCCCCAAGCCCCGCGCCGCCATCTTACGTAAATTTAATCATTACACAAGCAGCTGACCTTTCGATGGACAAGAGATGTAGTTTGAGGCCAAAGTAAGACTAGACACTACATGGCATTATGAGGAAATTCCTGAACATGGCGGGCGGGCAATGGTCTACACATCAAAACTGAAATCAGAGCTCTTTTGAACTCTGACATCCTAAAGGCATAAAATATGGGATTGACGAGTGAGTTTCCGTAAAGTAAACAGAAAGTAACCAAAGTTAAACGTTTAATTGTTCGATGGGAAATTTCGTAGTGGAGAACCGAGTCCACACTGCCGGCAACAAACCACAAAACGGTATATGGTAAGGACAGCATCGAAGACACACTCGCCACAATGAACAGTGTCTTTGTCAGTTTTCTTTCTTTAATGATTCCACCATGGCGCCGAGGAAGTGTTCCGCATTTCATTTTAATAGCGATGGACGCGTAGGAAACAAGGATAATGAGAAGACAGCAAGATATAACTAAAGATCTGTGAATCTCATAAGGCAAGTAGACACCGTACCAGAATAATAGGAAATCCACAGCCTCCCATATCCCCGCTGTAAACCAAACGGCGAAAACAGCTGCTCCAAAGGTCCTCTTTTTCATGAGGCGATGCTTAAATGGACGAAACGTTGCGTGTAAACGCTCCAACGAAATAACAGCAAGATTTACGAAGGAGGAGTGCAAAAAGAACACTGGCAAACCATAAAATATACTAGTGATCAAGTTCTCGACAGCAAACCAAAACTTCCATAAGAAGATGTCCCCCTCCAGACAAAGGAAACTCAGATTATGGACCAGAATGGGCGGCCAGAATAATCCAGCAAAGAGATCAGCAACTGTCAAGTTGATTACCAGGTACATGTGACGCTTGCGAAGACTGCGATCTCTTAAGAAAACAATGATTGAAAGGCCATTCAATGTCACTATAGTAGCCGACATTGTGTATAGTACCAGCTGCCAGGTGATGCACTCTGATCGAGATCCACTCAGCTCAAATAACGTGACGTTTTGCTCATCAAAGAATGTCGAATTACCCGACTCAGCAGCCGTCGATACCTGAAAAGAGAAATCGCTAGTAAGATATCATAGTCAGATGTATGAATTTTCCCACTGTGACACTATCATTCGTTTAGGGAAGGATTGAATAAAAAGCTGCAAAAGCTGCAAAAGCTCAAGGCTAGCCACTGTGTCCGGGGAATCCTCTTCTAATGATTTTGAAATCGAAGTCACCAGAACTGGAAGCTAACCATCCGGTTATATCCTTCTATTTTCTTAACCTTGATTACATTTTGAGCGGTAAAGGACAACCGCTGTAGTACAAGGAAACGGGTTCCCGTGCAAGCCCCTTGGAATAAAATTCTACTAGTCGAATAAAACGCGCATTTTACATTTTCGCTGAATAATGTAAAATGAATAATGTAATCCTGTAATCGGCTCTGATCGATCTTTGAGTAGACAGTAAACCAACCGAATTACTGTCTTTTTTGCTCATTGCCTGGAGAAGAAAATACGCTAACATAAACAATAAATGGTTTTCACCTGAAATCACAGAAGCCATGTTGGCACAGAATGAGCGGAGAAAAAAGTTTTTCGGAATTTGACGCTATTATAATGCAAAACATGAGCCATAATTTGCCAACCTCGTTCCCAGGGTCTTCTCGGCTTTCAACATGGCGGCCGGTCGGGACACAGCAGATCACGTGATCAATTTGTTCCGTCGAGTATAGACAAATATGCAATGTTTCCAAAATGGTGGCAAGGAATAAGGTGAGAGAAATCTGGGTTCGACAACCGCCAACAAAATAATACAAACAAAATGGCGTGCCAGGGGAAGCTACAGGAACTGCACCGACCAGTGGTCTGGGTGAAAACATTGGTTTGGTGTTGAGGCTCTCATTATCGCCAGCGCAAATTTGTACTATCTGTACAAGTAAATGACTGGGACAAGGCCGGAGCCATTCCTGTATTTAGCCGCTCCTGGGGAAAACTGAAACCGTAAAATTTGTTGTAAGAGACCTAGAATACGGATGGATGAATGCACGAGTAACGGGAATGCGGTAGATGACAGAGAAGTCTTGTTTTGCTTTACTCTCGTTGATGTAAGACGCAGCAATATAAAAATGCACGCGCGCTATCAAGCAAGCGGGTTACAACACAGTGGCAAATTGAATCTTAAAGCTACAACCTCCAGATGCAAGGCTGAAAAGCCCCTAATTTTTTTTTTTTTATTGGCGTACCTCGGACAGATTCCATGTGATTCAAGAAATTAGAGCTGAAAATCGTAACTTAGAACAGGCGCTTGCCAAACATGACTGCAGGACAGCTGCAGGCAAGATGAAAGGACCAACTGGCGCAGAATTCTTGCTTCCGTCGTTTTAAAAATTACGGCCTTTCTAGAAAATTTAAATTACCAAGCAACTGAGTTAAGACAATTTCTTGCACTTTGTCTTTTTTTTTTTTTCGAGTGTTAGACGATAACAGACAAAATAGGCCCTCTTGATAACCGATGACAGAAACGAGTCTTAGAAGGCTGTTGATTAACTTAAGCATTATACTCCATGGAAGCGTTTAAAACTCACAGGGTTTTTTCTTTTTTTTCGAAGTTCCGGCCTCTTGCACTAACTCCGACAGTAACATAAATTCTCTCTCACCAAGAACAATACGACACTGGAACTGACAGTGATGTTACCGCAAAATTGAGAAGTCTTGAAGACCCAGCTACTATGATCTCACCCGATCACATTGGTTTCAGTGTTTAACTTATCTACACATGCAGCACAGCCTATTTTATTGCATTTTAAACATTAGCATCTGCTTTGCTTAGTCCAATTGTACTGATCCAGTGGAAGCTTTTAAGAGTAGTTTAATGTAAATACTAGATGCTTCTGTGAAGCATACACTGGCTTGCCTGTGATACGTGCTACAGAAAATCAGAAGGCACTGAATTTTGTGGTATTGAAATACATCATTCCAGTCTCTGAAGAATAACAAATAAAAGAGAAGCGAGAAACATTGGCTTCTGGGCTGACATGTTGATAATTTTCAAGTTCCCTCACAACTTCTTTTCACCACAAGTGTGCCCTATGAGCATCCGAAAACTTTGTAATACTAAACTTCACTGAAGTCAAGCCCTGTTTCGCGGGGTTAGTGTTGTGATGGGAGAGCAAAACAATAAACCCCTCATAAAAAACAGAAACATCTGACCGAAAATACTATTAACGCTAACAAATGCAAACTCTGCAAGGTACAGATTCTGGTAGCTTGCTTTATGCAAAACAAATATTGATGAAAAAGCAAATAAATATTGATACACAGTTTTCAGAAAGAGCCGAAGGAAGTTTCCCGGACGGTCGATCGAGAATAAAATATTTACGACATGAAAACAACATTAATTTTGAACCGTGAATATAGAATATAAAAAGTTACGATCAGCGACAAACATTTTGGGAGATTTTTGCTACGTTCAAGTAAATTGCAAAATCGAAAGTGACAGTGACATGGCCGGAATTCAGCGGGCGCCGTGATTAAGTTACCGCGGCATGTTTACTCGCCAAACAGTGAAGCATCTGTGTCAAATGATGGCAAGATACCGGGTTTTTGTAAGTTTCTTTTTCTGTCAAGTGTTATAAAGTTTGACAATGAAATGAGCGAAGTCAAAACAAAGATCACAATCGCCCAACTCTTGTTTATGCAAAGTCAAAATTTACTCTCCAAGACGCGTACGACGTTATTTATCACCAGGTAATTCCATCATTTTGGAAATAGCAGCTACTTTATTATTCATCTGCGTCACAAGTTTTCACTGATTTTGGGCCTCATTTTGTTGAAACTCAAGCACGCTTCCAACAGGCCTGTGAACCCTTCCTGCTTACAGAGCAATACTAAAAAACTTCTCCCATATCACATTTGAACCTTAAGCTCGAAAATTCAATACACAACATGATATCATAATTCACAAAGGCAGAAAATACCACAGAATCCTTTTCCAGCGAAAATTTTATTGAAACAAACAACATATTTGCTCTTAGAGGTGAAAACCTCTTCCTATTTCATTGCGTGCGTGAAGACAAGAAACTCAATTGTGTCAAATTACCATGTACTTCAGGTAAATACTGCTCACTTTGATTTCGTCTCGACGGGCGATAGATTGTTGTCGAAGTCCAGTACTCGTCGCTTTTGAGATTCATGCCTAGTTTATCCAACTGAATTTCCATTATTGAGCTCCATAAGGGTATATTTTGTTTAAGGATCCACTAAAACGCCATTCGCGTTTCATGACTTTCGACGCCATTGCAGGCTAAGTTGATGATTCTACTGTGTCCACCAGAGAAATCTACGCAGTTCCACTACCCTCTCGATCCTAAGAAAATACGCGCAGAAGGCTCTATACACAAAGACACCACTTACCAGGGGAGTGACAGGCAAGACTTTTACCGACACGGAAAATAAAAAAATAAAAAATAATCTACCCATTTTCCGACTGGTTTGCCATAGGCAATCCAGTAATTAGCCTTCACACAGGCTCTCCATGTGGTTAATCGGTTACCAGCTGTGGCGATTAGAGCCTGAGCTAGCTAGCTGTTGACCGAACGCCATTTGAGCAACAATTAACCGACCTACGGAGAGCCTGTGTGCAGGCTATGTAAATATCGCTTAAAGTCATACAACATAGAAAAAAAACACATTTCTCAAACTTTTTTCACAATAAAGGTCTTCGGTAACTGATTACAAGAATGTAACGTTCGGTTCATTACGGTAAATATTTTTTTCCTTCGGAGCGACTTTTCTGCTCTGAGTGCTCATTGAGCAGATAAACTACCCGAAACGTACTGCTTTTTTCGGCTCATCGTCTGAGAAAGAAAATACCTTAAGGTGATTCTTCAGAAAAAACAGTTGTCGAACGATTTTCTTGAAACTTTCCCTGAATATTCCCTACTAATGCCTGTTTTGAGAACTACAATAAAAAAGATATGTCACCGTGCTTGCTTAAGAGATATAATCGGCCAATCGTACCCCACTTATACTAAACACGCGCATTTGTTAACACTTGAAAAGACACCTGATAGGTAGAAAGTCTAGAGCCGATATGGAACACTGTCCTATATGTAGTCTATGGAAAAATCACTCAACTTAAAACGACGTCAACTCAAAACCTTTCTCGAGTCGTTCTTTTCAAGATCATCATTTACATCATAGGTCAGAAACTTAAGGCTCTTAATCTTAATCCATATCTTACTAATTGGTATGTTAGTTTTTTGAAAAACAGGAAGCAGCGTCTCGTTTTTAAAAGTAAAGTGTTCAGTTGGCATTTGTGTAAATAAGGGCACTACTCAAGGCAGCGTAAGTGGCCCTTATTTATTTAATCTTTTTTTAAATGATCTTATATTACAGCAATCCTATGACACATCTTATTAGGTATGCTGATGATACTACTCTTCAAGTTAATGTTAATAAGTCAGCCCGGATATATCTCATGACACTGTTAATCAGTACCTAGAATGGTCGGAAGATAACTGTATGCCACGTAATGTTACTAAATGTAATGAGCTTTGTGACCGGAAAGATGTAAAGAAAACTGTAGCCCTGTCAATGACATTAAACAGGTAGAATCGTCAAAGCCATTAGGGATTTCGTTTCAGAATAACGCTAGGTTTACGGTACATATAAAGAATAAGTTACTAGAAGCTAATAAGTGTCTTTGCCAGGATGATATAGACCATCTTTTTAACGTCATTCTCCTACCTAAGCTTACTTACGGGCTTAGTGTTTACGCTGTTTCTAAACTTGAGCTCATTACTGTTCAGAAATTTCTTTGCCGTTGTAATTACAAGCGAAAGTAAGTTTCCTATTTTATAGATATTTCTAAGTTATTACAAAAATCAGACCGTACTATTTTTAATAAAGCTCGTAATACTGGCCATCCTCTTCATAGCTTATTGCCAAAAGTCAAG
>NW_027179717.1:0-27500 GCF_036669935.1 Montipora foliosa | reverse complement strand
ACCTGAAGGGAGAAATCGCTAGTAAGATATCATAGCTACAATCAGCGACAAAAATAGTTGAGACACTTAGGAAAAAATCACTTAGGAAAAAATCACCTTAACGTTACATTTTCCCCTTGCACTCCACCCTTCAATGTTGGTAACGGAAAAAGGAAGAGTTGGCGATAAGAAAACAGCATTGGTTGGAGGGAGGGGGTTAGATGGAAAGACTTTGGGAGAGGGATTTGTCCGAGATTCCTTAGAAGGGAAAGTTTCTCAACCCTTTTGGCGCTTATTGTAGGCGTATGAATTGTGCCACTGTGACACTATCATTCGTTTTCATAATATGACCTAATTGAAGACCCAACTAGCTGAACAAGAAGCTACAACAGCTCGCGGCTAGCCATTTTGTCTGGGGAATTATCTTTTAAGTGAAATTTGATATGGAAGTCAGCTGAACTGGAAGCTAAATATCTTGCTATTTTCTTAACATTGATTATATTTTGAACCGCGGCAAAGGCGGGTTCCCGTGAACGCGCCTTGAAATAAAAACATCCGGTATCTGCAGATGCTTTCTTCATGTTTTGACCCTAAAGAATACCGATAAGTCATCCGAAATATACGTGTTCCTTAACTTAATCGTCTCTTCTGTTCATTTGTTTAGGTTTCACGATCGAGTAACCATCGTTTTAATGCTACAGAACTGTTTCGTATCGTACAAGTACCACACTCATCAGGCAATTTTAACGACTGAACTGTTGAATATGGAAAGCTGGCAGTTAAATTCGGAAATTTGAATGTTTGCTATAGTAAATGCTAGGTAACAAAACATGATATAAGGGGATTATATGTCGGTATTTTAAATTTACGTTACTCTAAAGTTCCGGAGTACAATCGCTTTCTGTGGGGGCATGAACTTGCTAATTCGTTTCTTCTGTTAAGGCTACACAGTTCTTTCTTATATATGATTATGAACTTTTCATTCAGACAAAGACTACATTTCTTGCTAATGTTGCTGTGGGGTCGACATTTTTTAAGAATTTTCCATTTAATTTGAAACGGTTTCTTTGCGTCTTGTAAGTTCCAAACATGTTTGGAAAGCTCTGTCTCATTTCTTCTGTTTGAATGTCGAAAGGATGTTTTGTGATTCCTGTAGCGTTCCTTGAAGTTTCAGTTTTTTTCTCGGTGGTGACTGTGGCTTGATAGATTACGTTAGTTTGGAGGCATTTTCCTTCGAGTGGGCAATTAGGCTTTTTTCTACAATTGCAGGTGTCAGGTTGCGGTGCTGGTGCATTTGCATCTGAAAGAACGTGTTTGTTGTGGGACGATACGGTGGATTTCATGTTTGGCATACATGAGTAGCTTAGCTTGAGTGTGTGCCTGTCTTGTAGAGCGAAGGGTTGTTCTTGTCTGTTATTTATTTATTTATTTATTTATTTATTTATTTATTTATTTGCTTGAGCAGGTTTGGTTGTTTCAATTTCTTTTGGAGTGGCTTTGCAGACTGCAAGACCATCGTTACGGTACAGTCCAACTTCACCTTTGAATTTGGATGTGATCAAGGAGAGCATGTAAGTTCCTATCAATTCGCACGTTTCTCCTCCCTCGTATGAGCCCATTGTAATAAGCCCCTTTATAATTTTTACGATCAAATTGATGGGGTAGCCATGTGCTCCCACTTGCTCCTGTATTAGCTAATCTCTTTATGGGTTTTACCGCAGATATGTCGACGACACTTTTGCTTTGTTTCATACCGAGCAGGATGCTTTATCTTTCGTTAGTCATATCAACAGCCAGCACCCTAACATCAAGTTTACCATGGAGAGGGAAGAAAACCACAAGCTCCCCTTCTTAGATGTGCTTTTAAATAACCATAGTAATCAGAGCATTATTACCTCTGTTTCCACAAGAAGACCTACACTGGTCTTCTCACTAATTATTATAGCTTTGTACCTTTTAGTTACAAATTAGGATCAGTACGCACTCTGATTGACCGAATTTTATAAGAAATTAGTCAACACATTTTGTAGCGACCTGGAAATTAAGTTGGTGTTCACCCCGTTTAAAATCAGGAGTTGGTTTGGGGTCAAGGATCCTATTCCTGCGGGTTTACGATCGCGAGTCATTTACAAGTTTTCATGTGCAGGCTGTAATGCCTGTTATATTGGTGAAACCAATAGACACTTCGCCACTCGCATCGGTGAACATCTCGCCTCTGACAAGCACTTCAGAAGTTCTGAAAATGTCGCTCCCTTTGTTCAGAAGATTGTATATGTATTGTATTGTATTGTATTGTATATGTCCAAATTGAGCACTCTACTGGGATGAGTCACTGCCGCTAGCAATTGCGCATGCTCACTAGCTCGCTAGTTTGAGCACTCTGGCATGGCTTAGATGTACCACATGTGTGGGACATTTGGGGTGGCTTTATAAGCTTAACCTCCATCCCTGACATCAGCACTGCACTGATGAGGCCCAGAAGGCCGAAACAGTACTGTCTGCAGTTAGATATAGCTCTTTGGCATTACAAAGCTTTTGCTTTCATGTCCAAATTGAGCACTCTACTGGGATGAGTCACTGCCGCTAGCAATTGCGCATGCTCACTAGCTCGCTAGTTTGAGCACTCTGGCATGGCTTAGATGTACCACATGTGTGGGACATTTGGGGTGGCTTTATAAGCTTAACCTCCATCCCAGACATCAGCACTGCACTGATGAGGCCCAGAAGGCCGAAACAGTACTGTCTGCAGTTAGTTATATATATATATATATATATATATATATATATATATATATATATATATATATATATATATATTTGAATGAAGATTGGCTTACCAACGGTGATGCCGCTTGGAAGAAGGATCCAAAGGATACTACACGCTTGCACTCGAAAATTGTAGTTTGTGTAGAAAGAGTAAACAGCGAACTTCTTCCGTGGCCAAAACTCTTTAATAAACGTTTCGCCCTTCGGGCTTCCTCAGTATAGAGTGTACAGGGTACAGGGTACAGGGTTATTCCAAGTATTTTTAACCCTGTACACTCTATACTGAGGAAGCCCGAAGGGCGAAACGTTTATTAAAGAGTTTTGGCCACGGAAGAAGTTCGCTGTTTACTCTTTCTACACAAACTATATATATATATATATATATATATATAATTGTTATGGAAAACGAGGACGGACAACTTCGAGCAAAGGAAAATATATACAGTAAAAATTCTAAAAATGATAAAAAATTTAATAAAAAACCTTTCGGTCTGTGACCTTCATCAGTTGCAGTGCAAGTGAATGGTAAATTACAATTTCCTTAAATAAGTTTAAACTACAATTAACGTAGAGATCACATGTAAATTGGGCGGGCGCCCCCAGGGGCTCTGATTAGGAATTATGTTTTATTTCTCGCCATTTCATTTTTAACGCTGGTTCATTACGCTGGCTCCTTTGCATTCTCAGTGGACTCGACCGCCTTTTCTTTTCTCTTTTCATTTTATTTGTATGTTTGTATTCTTTTATTTTATCTTTCGATTTGGTTTTCCCCGTGGGTTTGTTTCGTATAGTCATCGTTTTCACGCGTAGTAATTACCGATTGTTCATCACTTGTTAATTTTTTGCGAATATATGTTATCACGCCCTGTTACATAATCATCTTTGTTTTGTCATCTTTTATATTGTAAACTTATTTAAGGAATTTGTAATTTACCATTCACTTGCACCGCAACTGATGAAGGTCACAGACCGAAACGTTTTTTATTAAATTTTTTATCATTTTTAGAATTTTTACTGTATATGTTTTCCGTCGCTCGAAGTTGTCCGTCCTCGTTTTCCATAACAATTTTAAATTATCTTCTCGAGGTTTGGACTGTGAATCCTTTTGGATCCTTCTGGCGCAGCATCTCTATTGGCTCGAAGCATTTTAACTTATTATATAAATATATATATATATATAATCAAAAAGAGGTGGTGATCGAGCCAGTTAGAGTGCTCAATACATAGGTAGAGCGTAACTATAGAGAGCTGTGAGAATTACCGCGGCAAACAATTTGCCATGTTCGGGAAGAAATTCTTAGCACTCGTGGACAGATGTTTTCCTCGGAGCCACACCCTGAACACGATTTTCAACCGGAATACTATTAAAATCAGTTATAGCAATACGAGCAATGTAAAACAACTAATCGACAGCCACAACAAGCGACTATTGGCGGCCTATAGCCCCTCCCTGGAGAGCGCTAAAACCAAGCTCTGTAACTGCCGTAAAAAGGGCGAGTGCCCCTTAAACGGTCAATGTCTGACTTCTGGTGTAGTTTATCAGGCAAAGATTAGAAGAAAGGACAATGACAAATTTGAAACATACGTAGGCCTGACGGCAGATGACTTTAAGACACGTTATAGAAATCATAAAACATCTTTCGAAAATAAGACCTATAGAAATTCAACTGAACTCAGCAAACACGTATGGTCACTAAAACGTAACAACATAGAGCATGAAATTACATGGCAAATTGTTTGCCGCGCTAAACCGTACATCCGTTCAACTAAACGTTGTAATTTATGCTTGAGCGAGAAATTTGTCATTATCTGTGAACCGGAGCGATGTACATTGAACAAAAGAAACGAGTTAGTATCATCATGCAGGCACCCAGCGAAGGAGCGACAACAGAACAATTAGCTTAGCACCTAAACACCAACATGTATGTAAATTTACGTAGTGTTTGTGATATAAAAATAAGTGCGCAGCAGTGTGAATAAAACTCCTGAAGAGTGAGGCTTCACGCCTTACGAAACAGGCCTGTAGGGCAATTACCGTGCAGCTATGTTTTAATTCTCACAGCCCTCTATAGTTACGCTCTACCTATGTATTGAGCACTCTAACTGACTCGATCACCACCTCTTTTTGATTATACAAATATATATACATATATATATATACTTCGTCAGGGCAACTGACAAAGCGATCAGAATCGTTACAAGATATACTCTCGTTGATGTAAAACACAGCAATATAAAAATGCACGCGCGCTATCAAGTATTGCATCTTGCATCTTGGACAGATTCGATGTGATTCAAGAAGTTAGAGCTGAAAATCGTAATTTACAACAGGCGCTTGCCAACCATGGCTGCAGGACAGCTGCCGGCAAGATGAAAGGAACAACTGGCGCAGAATTCAATTCTTGCTTCCGTCGTTTTAAAAATTACGGCCTTTCTAGAAAATGTAGATTACCAAGCAACTAAGCTAAGATAATTTCTTTCAATTCGTCTTTGTTTTTGTTTTTTTTCGAGTGTTAGACGATAAGAGACAAAACAGGCCCTGGATTCTTGATAGCCGATAACAGAAACAAGTCTTAGAGGGCTGTTAACTTAAGCATTATGCTCCATAGGGGCGTTTAAAACTCACAGGGTTTTTTTTTTTTTTCGAAGTTCCGGCCTCTTGCACTAACTCCGACAGTAACATAAATTCTCTCTCACCAAGAACAAAACGACACTGGAGCAGACAGTGGTGCCACCGCAAAATTGAGAAGTCTTGAAGACCCAATTAACTATTACCTTACCCGATCAAAATGGTTTCAGTGTTTAACTCATCTAAACATGCAGCACAGCGTATTTTATTGCATTTTAAACACTAGCATCTGCTTTGCAATTGTTTAGTCCAATTGTACTTATCCAGTGAAAGCTTTTAAAGGGGCAGTGTCCCGCTATGTCAGTCAAACTTCAAAACACTAAAATATGTCTTTGCATAAATCAAGACCAAAAAATGATCGTGTAGATTTTGTTGCCAATAACAACTTAAGTGCACTGAAACTATTCATTGTTGTTTGCGGCCAAGGATGGAGAGGATAGAAATGGTTGCAAGTTTGGAGATGGTGTCCGCAGAAAGTCCCCAAAAATTAAATACCAATAGCTCTTTGTGCAATAAATATATTCCATATCTTGTCGATGGGTTGTCAATAATGTTAGACGCGTGGGCTAAAATATTTTTTTACTAATTGAGACTTTTACCCTGTTTAACCCAAAAACAGCAAATTTAGTATGACATTGCCCCTTTCAGAACAGTTTAATGTAAATATTAGCCTTTAAACAGGCTCTCCATGTGGTTGATCGGTTAACAGCTAGGGCGATTGGAGCCTCAGCTAGCTAGCTGTTGACCGAACGCCATTTGAGCAACAATTAACCGACGCACGGTGAGCCTGTGTGCAGGCTACGTAAATATCGCCTACGGTCATACAACATAGAAAAAAACACATCTCTCAAACTTTTTCACAATAAAGGTCTTCGGTAACAAATTACAAGAATATAACGTTCGGTTCATTACGGTAAATATTTTTCACCAGAAGCGACTTTTCTGCTCTGAGTGCTCATTGAGCAGATAATTAAACTACTCGAAACGTACTGCTTTTTTTGGCTCATCGTCTGAGAAAGAAAATACCTTACGGGTGATCGATTCCTCAGAAAAAAAAGTTGTCGAACGATTTTCTTGAAACTTTCCCTGAATGTTCCCTACTGATCCCTGTTTTGAGAACTACAATAAAAAAGATTTGTCACCGTGCCTGCTTAATTAAGAGACATGATGGTCCAATCTTAAACCCACTGATGCCTGTACTGATACTAAACACGCGCGTTATTTCATCGGCTCGGGGTACATTTCGCGGTAGCTGAACGAGAAAGTCACGTTAACACTTGAAAAGACACCTGATAGGAAGAAAGTCTAAAGAATATTGAACACTGTCTTATATGTAGTTTATGGAAAAAACGACGTCGACTCAAAACCTTTCTCGAGTCGTTGTTTTCAAGATCATCATTTACATTTTAAGTCAGAAACTTAAGGCTCTTAATCTTAATCCATATCTTACTAATTGGTATCTTAGTTTTCTGAAAAACAGGAAGCAGCGTCTCGTTTTTAAAGGTAAAGTGTTCAGTTGGCATTTTTGTAAATAAGGGCACTACTCAAGGCTGCGTAAGTGGCCCTTATTTATTTAATCTTTTTTTAAATGATCTTAATATTGAAAGCAATCCTATGACACATCTTATTAAGTACGCTGATGATACTACTATTCAAGTTAATGTTAATAAGTAAGCCCGGATATATCTCATGACACTGTTAAGCAGTACCTAAAATTGTCGGAAGATACCTGTATGCCACGTAATGTCTAAATGTAATGAGCTTTGTATCCGGAAAGATGTAAAGAAAACTATAGTCCTATCAATGACTTTCAACAGGTAGAATCGTTAAAGCTATTAGGGGTTACGTTTCAGAATAACTCTAGGTTTACAGTACATATAAAGAAGAAGTTACTAGAAGCTAATGAGTGTCTTTTTGTTATTAGGAGCCTAAAGAAAGAAGGCTACTGCCAGGATGATATAGACCATCTTTTTAGCCACTTTGTCTGGGGAATTATCTTTTGAGTGAAATTTGATATCGAAGTCAGCTGAACTGGAAGCTGAATATCTTGCTATTTTCTTAACATTGATTTTATTTTGAACCGCGGCAAAGGCGGGTTACCGTGAACGCGCCTTGGAATAAAAACATCCAGTATCTGTAGATGAGTTCTTCATGTTTTCTCCCTGAAGAAGACCGATAAGTCGGTCGAAATATAGGTGTTCGTTAAAATCGTCTCTTCTCCTCATTTGTGTTATATATGTATTATAAGATAACAAAAACTGGAAAAAACGACTTGCTGATATTTTGTCTCAGTTATTTAGCAAAGACTTCGACAGGGCAACTGACAAAGCGATCAGAATCGTAAGACGCAGCTATATAAAAATGCACGCGCGCTATCAAGCAGGCGGATTACAACACAGTGGGAAATTGAATCTTAAAGCTACAACCTCCAGATGCAAGGCTGAAAAGCCCCTCATTTTTTTTTATCGATGACAGAAACAAGTCTTGGAGGGCTGTTAATTAACTTAAGCATTATACTCCATGGAAGCGTTTAAAACTCACAGGGTTTTTTTTTTTTTTCGACGTTCCGGCCTCTTGCACTAACTCCGACGGTAACATAAATTCTCTCTCACCGAGAACAATACGACACTGGAACTGACAGTGGTGCTACCGCAAAATTGAGAAGTCTTGAAGACCCAGCTACTATGACCTCACCCGATCACATTGGTTTCAGTGTTTAACTCATCTACACATGCAGCACAGCGTAGTGTATTGCATTTTAAAGATTAGCATCTGCTTTGCTTAGTCCAATTGTACTGATCCAGTGGAAGCTTTTAAGAGTAGTTTAATGTAAATATTAGCCTTCACACAGGCTCTCCATGTGGTTAATCGGTTACCAGCTGTGGCGATTAGAGCCTGAGCTAGCTAGCTGTTGACCGAACGCCATTTGAGCAACAATTAACCGACCTACGGAGAGCCTATGTGCAGGCTATGTAAATATCGCCTACGGTCATACAACATAGAAAAAACCACATTTCTCAAACTTTTTTCACAATAAAGGTCTTCGGTAACTGATTACAAGAATATTACATTCGGTTCATTACGGTAAATATTTTTTCCTTCGGAGCGACTTTTCTGCTCTGAGTGCTCATTGAGCAGATAAACTACCCGAAATGTACTGCTTTTTTCGGCTCATCGTCTGAGAAAGAAAATACCTTAAGGTGATTCTTCAGAAAAAAAGTTGTCGAACGATTTTCTTGAAACTTTCCCTGAATATTCCCTACTAATGCCTGTTTTGAGAACTACAATAAAAAAGATATGTCACTGTGCTTGCTTAAGAGATATAATGGGCCAATCGTACCCCACTGATACTAAACACGCGCATTTGTTAACACTTGAAAAGACACCTGATAGGTAGAAAGTCTAGAGCCGATATGGAACACTGTCCTATATGTAGTCTATGGAAAAATCACTCAACTTAAAACGACGTCAACTCAAAACCTTTCTCGAGTCGTTGTTTTCAAGATCATCATTTACATTTTAGGTCAGAAACTTAAGGCTCTTAATCTTAATCCACATATTACTAATTGGATTAAGCAGCGTCTCGTTTTTAAAGGTAAAGTGTTCAGTTGGCATTTGTGTAAATAAGGGCACTACTCAAGGCAGCGTAAGTGGCCCTTATTTATTTAATCTTTTTTTAAATGATCTTAATATTGACAGCAATCCTATGACACATCTTATTAAGTATGCTGATGATACTACTATTCAAGTTGATGTTAATAAGTCAGCCTGGATATATCTCATGACACTGTTAATCAGTACCGACACCGCGGCAAAATGAGTGCGCAGGCTTGAGCCACGCGCGAATCGTTTCCACGCGCGAGGGACTGGTACCAATTAAATTTGCAATAGCAACAACAGCGCGGCAAAATGGCGGCAATTTAAATTCTCTGTGTTTGTTTTCATTTTGCGATGATAAGGACAGCACTACTTTGATAAGGTTTAAATTTTGAAGAGAGCTTCCTGAATGACTAATCTTTTGTGTGTCTTTCCAAACCAAAAAACTATAGTTCAAACCAGGAGAATTTTACCTTGCATTCGAGCGCTAGAGAAAAAGGACGAAGCTCGTAATGTTATTAGTCGCGATGGTCTCTGCGTTGGTAAACCTCTGGGGGAAAAACTGTGCATTGAGAAGGAAAACGCCGGGTAAACATCTTTGCAAGGGCAGAATGACAAGTCCTTCTGCGAAGATGGCTTATAATGCTCCTGATGAATGAGGAAATCGTCTGTTTGTTTCATTGGAATCATTTGAAAGTCGGAGAAATAAGGTTAAGTTCTTTTCATGCCCGCATCCCACTCAGTCGGCAACTTGGATAAGTCACTTAGCTGCCCTCCATTCTCATATTTTACAACACTAGTTACTTTTACAAGAGCGAGGCAATAAAATAAAGAAAATAAGTCTTAATTTTAAGAGAGGATCGCAAAAAAGTTTTGAAACTAAGTATAAATTTGACTCCAATGCTACTTGATGTTTCCCTTTTACTTGGAGTTTGGTAGTGGTCCATCGTTGAAAATATTTTTCCAGTATTTTTCCTGCAGCTGGCTGGTAACTGTAATTTTTTTCTCCAGCTTTGTCGATCACCTTGTAGAGCCTTGCTGGGATGAGGGTGGGGAGACGTGAGAATCATGATAATGAAATAAGAAACCATTCACCTGCATGTGTTTGGAAAATACTGATTTCACTTTTGCATGCATTGCACCAGCAAAAATCCAGCCTAAATTTTGCACTGTGTGTAAAGATACTGAGAGAGGAATGTAATCATACATCCAGCAAGACTAGAGGCATTCTGCTTCATACTCTAACATTTTATTATGCACAACTGATCCAGTTTCACTACCCAATGATAGACCCACAATGGCTCTATCTGGACCCACAATGACTCTATCTGATTCCTTTTCAACAACAACAACCACAACAACTACTATGGTATGTGTTACCACAAAACACAATATACAGTAATTCAAATATCTCTCTGATTTTATTGTTGTAAGTACCGTATATTCATTATTAAGACTATTACAAGTAGGAGCATTCTCAGAAGTTAATATCCAAACCCATGCTCAGCAAGAGAAAGACTAGAATAACATACAGCTGTATTAATGAAAGTAAGACAGTTTACTTGAATTAAAAAACCAAATTATATTTGCTTGTTCAAACATTGACTTAGAAGGTGTGGCAAGTAAATAATTATCGTCCCTTTTCTAGACAATTTTGAAGAGCTGTTTGGAAACAATCTTGTATTAATCACTGGCATGCTCACATCTGTGATGTTTAATTTGCAGTAATACTGTTGTCATCATGCAGGATCTCATGCAGGAAAAAATGAGAGATGAATAACAACCCTGGCTTTTTTCATCACATAACCAATAAAATATTCAACGCTGAAATCCTCATCACAATCTCTGAAAACAATCTGGAATGTTGCTTGCCATGCATGGTTTGACCAGATCAGCACACACACACCAGGAAGAGTTTTAGACTTAAGCACTGGAATAAGAATAAATGACATGTTTAAGAAACAACAGGAAACTGATCAAAGTAAAACAATAATATTATTATCACTTGGTCATTTTCATGCACAGATGTCACTTAAGATACTTGAAAAAAACATGGAAATCTGTGCCCTATTTGTAAAGATCCCTCTATAAAAAAACTAAACAACGTAACTGACTCCCTTAATAAGAGGTTTTGTCTAACAATGCAGATAAAAACAGTTGCTCACATCTTGAAAGTAATGACAGTCAAAATGACAGCCAGCCAGATATCAACACTTTCCACAAGATTTCTTCAGGTCAGATGACTGGGACAATGAAATCAACAGAAATCTAGAGATCAATTAAATTTAATCATACCGCAACCCTAGTGTGTCCTGCAAAGCAACACAGAGCTGGAAAAGAAAGAGCATCACCATGTACCATACAAACCATTGCTCTTGCTGTGGAGAACCAGGTCACAGAAAAATCCATGGCTCTCGTATCACATGTCAGAGGTTAAAACTTCTGTTTTCTCAAAACCCTACGCGTTTTTAGAGAAATTGCCCTTAGGCGAAAAACAGTAAACGAAAAATGTTATCAGTTTAAAATTTACAACTTTTAGGTCTTCAACGGTGTGACCGAAACACGAGCAAACATGGTTTGGCAAAGATAACTTCCATGGAAACGACATAAACAAATAAATATTTCATGCCTAAAATAAGCTTACCTCTTTTGACTTTCTCGTTGGAAACAACTCGGAACTACTGTTTAGTTTTTCTGTCGAGTCCATGTTGAGCGTGAGATCTTGATCATCAAAAGGCCCAATAGAACTTTTCCTTCACCGCCGAATAAACTCAAAAACAAAGAGCTCAAAATCGCGAATCAAATGAAAAGAATCAAATGTGTTCGAAGCGGAGCATGCGCACTCATTTTGCCGCGGTGTCATCAGTACCTAGAATGGTCGGAAGATAACTGTATGCCACGTAATGGTACTAAATGTAATGATTTTTGTATCCGGAAAGATGTAAAGAAAACTATAGTCCTGTCAATGACATTAAACAGGTAGAATCGTCAAAGCTATTAGGGATTTCGTTTCAGAATAACTCTAGGTTTACAGTACATATAAAGAATAAGTTACTAGAAGCTAATAAGTGTCTTTTTGTTATTAGGAGCCTAAAGAAAGAAGGCTATTGCCAGGATGATATAGACCATCTTTTTAACGTCATTGTCCTACCTAAGCTTACTTACGGGCTTAGTGTTTACGCTGTTTCTAAACTTGAGCTCACTACTGTTCAGAAATTTCTTTGCCGTTGTAATTACAAGCGAAAGTAAATTTCCTATTTTATAGATATTTCTAAGTAACTAGAAAAATCAGACCGTACTATTTTTTATAAAGCTCGTAATACTGGCCATCCTCTTCATAGCTTATTGCCAAGAGTCAAAGAATCTTCTCACTCTGACACTATCATTCGTTTTCATAGTACTTTAATTATGACCAAATTGAAGACCCAACTAGCTGAACAAGAAGCTACAACAGCCACTTTGTCTGGGAATTATCTTTTAAATGAAATTTGATATCGAACTAAGCTGAACTGGAAGCTGACTATCTTGCTTTTTTCTTAACATTGATTTTATTTTGAACCGCGGCAAAGGCTGGTTCCCGTGAACGCGCCTTGGAATAAGAGCATCCAGTACGTGTAGATGTTTTCTTCATGTTTTCACCCTGAAGAAGACCGATAAGTCGGTTGAAATATAGGTGTTCGTTAAAATCGTCTCTTCTCCTCATTTGTGTTATATATTTATTATAAGACAACAAAAACTGGAAAAACGACTTGCTGATTTTTCGTCTTTATTATTCTGGCCGCAGGCACGGCGGCCAGAGTTGAGTTTTCGGCCAGTTTTTTCGCGTTTCCACCACAAATCGGCAAAGCCAGCTGACCAAAAGAATCGTGGGCTCTAAGAATGTGACGTGTATGGAAGAGCGGTTGCAACGTTGAAGTGGATAATGGACAGAGGAATAGGTGTTCGGAGTGAATGCACGCTAAAAATATTGATCGGTACAGGAACGAATCGGTCAGTGAATCGAAAATATGGTCAAGTTGCATGCAAAGTTTTAAAGTATGTCACTAGTGATCATGAGTTGAAATTATCTGTGAGAACAAAATGCGAATGTGATGAAAGAGTTAAAAAAAAGGAAACCTATAACCACGCAAAAGTGTGAAGTACTACAACTAAGAAAAATAATGTTGATCGACGCAAGAACGAACATTATCTTGTTCTGACGCCATATTAAAAATCCAACCACGCGAGTTCCATGGGAAAGAAAAAGAAGTATGTACCGGAATCCGTATTATGATAATCTTTGTGTCTCTTGTAATTACGTGTTTTACAATTTGGAGTAGGGGAACGTTAACGATTGTACTTTGCAGTGGTGTCATTGCAATAACAACCATCGCATGGATCATCTACAAACAGTATATAACTTTGTGTACTGTACTACATGTAACGATGTTCTGATTAACTGTCCTATTGATTTAAGCGCTAATTGTTTGTGCGCAACGTTACTGCGCAGGTAACGCGACTGTAATATGTCACGCACTACTTCGAGGATTAGTGAAGTTGAGGCTTTAAAACCTTCGCAAAAACCGTGGACGATAAGTCTTGCACAGCGTTGGATCAGAGAAAATCGTGATCAGTCAAAATTGATTAAAAATTTTTTATGAAAGTCAAGGAGACCACTGCACGACTGATATTCGCGTTGTTTTATCAGTCGCGTACTAGTCTACTTGACTTTCATAAATATTTTTCAAGAATTAGTTAAAATAACATGGCGACAAAAACGCCGGGGGAAAAATTCCAGGACGGCAAAAGAATGGCACATTTATTTCCGAATCATCATGAAACGTTAAAGAGAAGTGAGCGGGAGGATGGAAAAGCTCAGCTGGAAAAGGTAGTTGATGGAGTAGCGGCTGAAACTTTGGAAAACTCGAGGACGAACCGTTGCGTAAATTTAATGGGGCTGTTTTTTTTATGTTTTTATTACCCTACGAACTGAAGTTCAAAATGAATGCATGTTTTTGAAGTTCACTTCCTTTACTTTCGTGAAAAGAGAGCAGTATTTCCGTCCTCGTCCGCTTGAAAGTGCGGACCTGCGTGGAAACAACCATCGATTAGACTTTACAAAAACCACACTCCAGAAGATGAACATGACGGCAATGAAGAGATATTATACAAAACACTAACCAAATGAAGATGACGCCAGATTAAAACTTCGTTGCTATGCTCGAGAAAGTTTTTTTTTCGGTAAAAACTTTTCATCCTCTCGTTGGTTCCAATCCTTCCCCGACAGGTCAGGCAAAAGCGCGACAAACGAAATTTTCCAAGAGCTTTACAAAATTACATCGATTTTACTCGTTTAGATCATTGGTGACCCCTATTTTTTTAATCATGAATCACTTACTTTACTTACTATCTACAAAATATGATGAAATGAAAAAATTCCCACCGTAAGAAGTTATCTTTTTTTAACATTTTCTTTTCTCGTGCCATCGAATTCCGGTAGTGGTTGCAACGGGTAGAGCTTACGAAAACGCTCGTCGAGGATGAACTCTACTGTTTACGACATCCCTAGCGACATGCAATTATCTAAAAATCCCACTCCTAAAAACCTATGCACGGAAACCTTCCCTCTACCACTTTATTTTTTATGATTTTCGATGGATGAGCAGATGACGCTACATCTCGCTATTATGACCGATTTCTCTAAATTAAGGTAGTTTTCCACTGCCGTTTTCTCCGAAACAAAGTCGGTGACCCCCATTTTTTTTTTTTTTTTTCATTTTTGGAATAAGTACCTTATGACCTAACTCTAGGCGAGAAATGAGGAAAATTTTGGCGCGAACGTCCTGAATACAAATAATGGATGTTGGTAATCAGTTTTAAGGTTGTCGCAGTCAGCTGGTAAGTCTTTTTTAATGTTGGCAGAGTTAACAAGTGTGTATAATTCTACCTACCAGGTTTCTTACAGTAAGAGCTATACTGGAAATGTTCAGGATAATAGTGCAATTGAGGGATACCTTTAATGTATGTCTTTGTTTAAAGCTTTCGAATCGCTTATTGCATTTTGCGGTAGCTGAACGAGAAAGTTTTAAAGTTAACACTTGAAAAGACACCTGATAGGTAGAAAGTCCAGAGCATATGGAACACTGTCTTATATAGTTTATGGAAAAATCACTCAACTTAAAGCAACGCCCACTCGTTTTGTCCAAAACCTTTCTCGAGTCGTTGTTTTCAAGGTCATTATTTACATCCCTGGGTAACGGGATTTGTGTACGTTTTTAGCTATATCTTTTTTTCCTTCCGATAAATTTTTTTAATTTTTTTTAGTTTAAAGGGGATAATTTGTACACCAAAATGATGCAATAAAAAAAAGGTCACCGTGCTCGTTTAAGAGTAAAACACCGTCGTACCTGACTTTCTCGATTATCGTAGATCGAAACAACAGAACTCGCCGTGTTCTCGGAATGCGCGCGCTTATTCGCAAAGAGATAAATCATGGGTCATTCACAACTTCTCTCACGTGTTTTGAGATCTGATTCCTCGTGTATGATCGACTTTCGCCATATTTACAATGTTGCAAATTTGACCAGGATGCGCAGTGCAATACTAAAGAATCACCTTAAAATACGCAATAATTATAAATCTCTTTTTCCTATCCCTACCCTAAAATGATGCTTACAAGCATCATTCTTGTTAACAAATGGTAAACGGCTCAGCGTGCACTGTTGCGTTATGGTGCACGCGGGAGGTTGCTAAGCACGAGAGAAGCGATAGCCGAGACCGACTCTAGCTTTTTGAGTCGTCAAGAAGCTAGAGTCGCTCTCGGCTATCACCTCGAGCGACTCTTATCTTTTTACCTGATGTGATTTTTCCCTGGTTCCATCCAAAAGAACGAATAATTTATACACCTGATGGCATTTTTACCTGGAACCAGGTTCCGATGAACGAATGATTATACTCCTGCAGTACACCGTGTATCAGAAGCAGCACAATGTCACTTGGGCGTCCATGTTTTTCTGGGCCATTGCCCCTTCTTTGGCTTCCTACTCCCCATTTCGTAGTAGTCTTTTATTGCATCAGGCATTTTCTTTGTCATACTGGTGCACAGATCGACTCCTTCTCATATCTCGATCGGGCCCAGGCCATGTGTGCAGTTTCGGTCGTATTTGAATTCTTTTGTCGTAAGCACGGCTGACGTTTGCTGGCGACTTTGCAAATGTTTGGAGAGAAGAGAAATTTTTGCCAGCTTTTTCTTCCATGTAAGTAAACAGTTTTTTTTTCTTTATTTTTAACTATAATTTTGCTTCAGTAATCATATTATACATCTGGTAAGTGTGGTTTTGGTAAGTGTTACTTCCATTTTTCCTTGATTGGCTTGGCAGATTTAGTCGCGTCAGTCTGCCTATGGTTTTGGTGCTGTTTTTTCTCCTGGGTTTCCGCTTGCTCTTTTCTTTTTCCTTTCTTGACTCGGCACAAGGGGATCGGGTAGAGCTCGGTTGCGCTCTAACCCTTGACTCGGCCAACGGGATTGGGTAGAGGTCCAGCGCTGGACTAGAAACCCCCTTGCTCGGTTGCACTCTACCCCTGAAGATTCGCAGCCATTTCCGAGCCAAATGGTGTCCCAGTCAGCTTTTCTTTACCTTCGGGTTGTTTCAATTTCCCTCATTTAATGCACCTGTGTTTCATTTTGCATGAAATTTCTCTGGGTTTTGGAGCTGCTTTTTTCTGTGTTTTTTTAAGAACGAAAGTTTCATGTAGGGATTTTTTCTTCTTTATTATTCTAATTTTTTAAGATCGAATAATTTTCATGTTCAAAGATTTGTTTATCCCTCTTGCATTGCCTGATTTAGTTTATTGTACATGTACTATCTGGCTGTTTCTGAAATTAAAGTTTTAGTTTCACACAGAGTTTGTTTTGTTTTAGTGCTAAATCCACTGTGAGGTTTAGAGTTTGCTTTGTGAATTTCTCTCCCTCATTTTACAGACTAATTTTTGGCTATGATTTTCCCTCAACTCACCATCCACACACACAATATTCCCTCCACTTACCCGTTTTACTAGAGATTATTATTTCAGTTAGTGGAGAGAAACACCTTCCTGTAGGGGGATTCTTGCTGCAACACCATAATCATGCCACAAAGGTTGCTAGTCTACTGCTGTTTTTTTTTTTTTTACTTTATACAACTGTCTCTTAGAGACACCTGAAAAATTCACGTGGCTCCAACGTGATTCGAACCCATGACCTCCCCGATGCCGGTGCAATTCCCTACCAACTGGGCTATGAAGCCACTCATTCAGGAGCAGGTCAATTTGTTGGGTACATGTCTTCCCGTGAAAGGAGTGATGTATGGAACAAATGTTTAATAGATAAATTATTTGACTCACTATTTAACAGTTGGCTTCAGCCTCACAGCTAGTAAGAGTTAAAACTCGAGCGGCATGATTCTAAAGCTTCGGTAATTTGTCAAATAACGTTTTACCACAATTACCCCAGACAAGATGGCAATAATCAAAGTGAGGTTGAATTTACGCATTGTGTATGGTAATGAAGAGATGCTAGAGACTAACGATCTCATCCTTTTTATTTCGCCCATCCCGAGAGCGACCTCTTAGATTCTTTGCCACCTTAGATGTTCATCAATGACTATCCCAAGCGATTTGACATGCTGAAGAGAGCTCCTCAATAGCAACGCTCAAGTGGGTTTAATAAGGTACTCAACTTTTCCTGAAGCCAATTGGAATAATTTTGGTTTTAGCACTATTCGAAGTTAGTTTAATTTAATATGTAAATGAGGCCTGCTTCAAACGGCGCCAGCTTCTACCGTGTCAAACTTAAATGAGTTTGACCTGGGAGTGGTACAACAATAACATGGGAGTGGTTTCAAACATCGAATTAAATTCGTTCGCGCCAAATTCAAAATAAATAAAACAACAAAACACACCTTCCATCCAGCGGTCAGCTACAACATGCGCAGAAGAATCAGTAGCGCGAAATTTGAAACTGGCCTAAGGGAGCCAAGAGTGTGAGATACATTACCCCCAAGCCCCGCGCCGCCATCTTACGTAAATTTAATCATTACACAAGCAGCTGACCTTTCGATGGACAAGAGATGTAGTTTGAGGCCAAAGTAAGACTAGACACTACATGCCATTAAGAGGAAATTCCTGAACATGGCGGGCGGGCAATGGTCTACACATCAAAACTGAAAACACAGCTCTTTTGAACTCTGGCATTCTAAAGGCATAAAATATGGGATTGACGAGTGAGTTTCCGTAAAGTAAACAGACAGCAACCAAAGTTAAACGTATAATTGTTCGATGGGAAATTTCGTAGTAGAGAACCGAGTCCACACTGCCGGCAACAAACCACAAAACGATATATGGTAAGGACAGCATAGAAGACACACTCGTGACAATGAACAGTGTCTTAGTCAGTTTTCTTTCTTTAATGATTCCACCATGGCGCCGAGGAAGTGTTCCGCAGTTCATTTTAATAGCGATGGACGCGCAGGAAACAAGGATAATGAGAAGACAGCAAGAAAAAACTAAAGATCTGTGAATCTCATAAGGCAAGTAGACACCGTACCAGAATAATAGGAAATCCACAGCCACCCATATCCCCGCTGTAAACCAAACGGCGAAAACAGCTGCTCCAAAGGTCCTCTTTTTCATGAGGCGATGCTTAAATGGACGAAACGTTGCGTGTAAACGCTCCAACGAAATAACAGCAAGATTTACGACGGAGGAGTGCAAAAAGAACATTGCCAAACTATCTAATATACTAGTGGTCAAGTTCTCGACAGCAAACCAAAACTTCCATAAGAAGATGTCCCCCTCCAGACAAAGGACACTCAGATTATGGACCAGAATGGGCGCCGAGAATAATCCAGCAAAGAGATCAGCAACTGTCAAGTTGATTACCAGGTACATGTGACGCTTGCGAAGACTGCGATCTCTTAAGAAAACAATGATTGAAAGGCCATTCAATGTCACTATAGTAGCCAACACTGTGTATAGTACCAGCTGCCAGGTGATGCACTCTGATCGAGATACACTCAGCTCAAATAACGTGACGTTTTGCTCGCCAAAGAATGTCGAATTACCCGACTCAGCAGCCATCGATACCTGAAAAGAGAAATCGCTAGTAAGATATCATAGTCAGATGTATGAATTTTCCCACTGTGACACTATCATTCGTTTGCATAAAAGACTTTTAATTATGACTACAATGAGGTTTTCGAGTTGACGTTGCGACTAGGGAAGGATTGAATAAAAAGCTGCAAAAGCTCAAGGCTAGCCACTGTGTCCGGGGAATCCTCTTCTAATGATTTTGAAATCGAAGTCACCAGAACTGGAAGCTAACCATCCGGTTATATCCTTCTATTTTCTCAACCTTGATTATATTTTGAGCGGTAAAAGGACAACCGCTGTAGTACAAGGAAACGGATTCCCGTGCAAGCCCCTTGGAATAAAATTCTACTAGCCGCATAAAACGCGCATTTTACATTTTCGCTGAATAATGTAAAATGAATAATGTAATCCTGTAATCGGCTCTGATCGATCTTTGAGTAGACAGTAAACCAACCGAATTACTGTCTTTTCTGCTCATCGCCTGGAGAAGAAAATACGGAAACATAAACAATAAATGGTTTTCACCTGACATCACAGAAGCCATGTTGGTGCACAGAATCAATGGAGAAAAAAGTTTTTCGGAATTTGACGCTATTATAATGCAAAAAATGAACCATAATTTGCCAACCTCGATCCCAGGGTCTTCTCGGCTTTCAACATGGCGGAGGGTCGGGACACAGCAGATCACGTGATCAATTTCTTCCGTCGAGGATAGACAAATATGCAATGTTACCAAAATGGCGGCAAGGAATAAGGTGAGAGAAATCTGGGTTCGACAACTGCCAACAAAATAATACAAACAAAATGGCGTGCCAGGGGAAGCTACGGGAACTGCACCGACCAGTGGTCTGCGTGAAAACATTGGTTTGGTGTTGAGGCTCTCATTCTCGCCAGCGCAAATTTGTATTATCTGTAAAAGTAAATGACTGGGACAAGGCAGGAGCCATTCCTGTATTTAGCCACTCAGGGGAAAACTAAAGCCGTAAAATTTGTTGTAAGAGCCCTAGAATACGGATGGATGAATGCACGAGTAACGGGAATGCGGTAGATGACAGAGAATTCTTGTTTTGCTTTACTCTCGTTGATGTAAGACGCAGCAATATCAAGCAAGCGGGTTACAACACAGTGGGAAATTGAATCTTAAAGCTAAAACCTCCAGATACAAGGCTGAAAAGCCCCTATTTTTTTTTTTTTTTTTTTTTATCGGCGTACCTCGGACAGATTCGATGTGATTCAAGAAATTAGAGCTGAAAATCGTAACTTAGAACAGGCGCTTGCCAAACATGACTGCAGGACAGCTGCAGGCAAGATGAAAGGACAAACTAGTGCAGAATTTTTGCTTCTGTCGTTTTAAAAATTACGGCCTTTCTAGAAAATTTATATTACCAAGCAACTGAGCTGAGATAATTTCTTGCACTTCTTCTTTTTTTTTTTTTCTTTTTTTTTTTCGAGTGTTAGACGATAACAGACAAAACAGGCCCTGGATTCTTGATAACCGATGACAGAAACAAGTCTTAGAGGGCTGTTAATTAACTTAAGCATTATACTCCATGGAAGCGTTTAAAACTCACAGGGTTCTTTTTTTCGAAATTCCGGCCTCTTGCACTAACTGCGACAGTAACATAAATTCTCTCTCACCAAGAACAATACGACACTGGAACTGACAGTGGTGCTACCGCAAAATTGAGAAGTCTTGAAGACCCAGCTAACTATGACCTCACCCGATCACATTGGTTTCAGTGTTTAACTCATCTACACATGCAGCACAGCGTATTTTATTGCATTTTAAAGATTAGCATCTGCTTTGCATAGCCCAATTGTACTGATCCAGTGGAAGCTTTTAAGAGTAGTTTAATGTAAATATTAGCCTTCACACAGGCTCTCCATGTGGTTAATCGGTTACCAGCTGTGGCGATTAGAGCCTGAGCTAGCTAGCTGTTGACCGAACGCCATTTGAGCAACAATCAACGACGTACGGAGAGCCTGTGTGCAGGCTATGTAAATATCGCCTACGGTCATACAACATAGAAAAAAACCACATTTCTCAAACTTTTTTCACAATAAAGGTCTTCGGTAACTGATCACAAGAATATAACGTTCGGTTCATTACAGTAAATATTTTTTCCTTCGGAGCGACTTTTCTGCTCTGAGTGCTCATTGAGCAGATAAACTACCCAAAACCTACTGCTTTTTTCGGCTCATCGTCTGGGAAAGGAAATACCTTAAGGTGATTCTTCAGAAAAAAAAGTTGTCGAACGATTTTCTTGAAATTTTTCCTGAATATTCCCTACTAATGCCTGTTTTGAGAACTACAATAAAAAAGATATGTCACTGTGCTTGCTTAAGAGATATAATGGGCCAATCCTACTCCACTGATACTAAACACGCGCATTTGTTAACACTTGAAAAGACACCTGATAGGTAGAAAGTCTAGAGCCGATATGGAACACTGTCCTATATGTAGTCTATGGAAAAATCACTCAACTTAAAACGACGTCAACTCAAAACCTTTCTCGAGTCGTTGTTTTCAAGATCATCATTTACATTTTAGGTCAGAAACTTAAGGCTCGTAATCTTAATCCACATCTTACTAATTGGTATCTTAGTTTTTAAAAAAACAGGAAGCAGCGTCTCGTCTTTAAAGGTGGAAAGACTTTGTCGGAAGGATTTGTCCGAGATTCCTTAAAAGGGAAAGTGTCTCAACCCTTTCGGCGCGTATTGTAGGTGTATGAATTGTGCCACTGTGACACTATCATTCGTTTTCATAATACTTTAATTATGACCGAATTGAAGACCCAACTAGCTGAACAAGAAGCTACAACAGCTCGCGGCTAGCCATTTTGTCTGGGGAATTATCTTTTGAGTGAAATTTGATATGGAAGTCAGCTGAACTGGAAGCTGAATACCTTGCTATTTTCTAAACATTGATTTTATTTTGAACCGCGGCAAAGGCGGGTTCCCGTGAACGCGGCTTGGAATAAAAACATCCAGTATCTGTAGATGATTTCTTCATGTTTTCTCCCTGAAGAAGAGCGATAAGTCGGTCGAAATATAGGTGTTCGTTAAAATCGTCTCTTCTCCTCATTTGTGTTATATATGTATTATAAGATAACAAAAACTGGAAAAACGACTTGCTGATATTTCGTCTTTATTTAGCAAAGACTTCGACAGGGCAACTGACAAAGGGATCAGAATCGTTACAAGATATACTCTCGTTGATGTAAGACGCAGCAATATAAAAATGCACGCACGCTATCAAGCAAGCGCGTTACAACACAGAGGGAAATTGAATCTTAAAGCTACAACCTCCAGATGTAAGGCTGAAAAGCCCCTAATTTTTTTTTTTTTTTTTTTTTTATCGGCGTACCTCGGACAGATTCGATGTGGTTCAAGAAATTAGAGCTGAAAATCGTAACTTAGAACAGGCTCTTGCCAAACAAGAGTGCAGGACAGCTGCAGGCAAGATGAAATGACCAACTGGCGCAGAATTCTTGCTTCCGTCGTTTTAAAAAGTACAGCTTTTCTAGAAAATTTATATTACCAAGCAACTGAGCTAGGATAATTTCTTGCACTTCGTCTTTGTTTTTTTTGTTTTTTTTTTTTTTTCGAGTGTTAGACGATAACAGACAAAATAGGCCCTGGATTCTTGATAACCGATGACAGAAACAAGTCTTAGAGGGCTGTTAATTAACTTAAGCATTATACTCCATGGAAGCGTTTAAAACTCACAGGGTATTTTTTTTTTTCGAAGTTCCGGCCTCTTGCGCTAACTCCGACAGTAACATAAATTCTCTTTCACCAAGAACAATACGACACTGGAACTGACAGTGGTGCTACCGCAAAATTGAGAAGTCTTGAAGACCCAGCTAACTATGACCTCACTCGATCACATTGGTTTCAGTGTTTAACTCATCTACACATGCAGCGCAGCGTATTTTATTGCATTTTAAACATTAGCATCTGCTTTGCTTAGTCCAATTGTACTGATCCAGTGGAAGCTTTTAACAGTAGTTTAATGTAAATATTAGCCTTCACACAGGCTCTCCATGCGGTTAATCGGTTACCAGCTGTGGCGATTAGAGCCTGAGCTAGCTATGTAAATATCGCCTACGGTCATACAACATAGAAAAAAACCACATTTCTCAAACTTTTTTCACAATAAAGGTCTTTGGTAACTGGTTACAAGAATATAACGTTCGGTTCATTTCGGTAAATATTTTTTCCTTCGGAGCGACTTTTCTGCTCTGAGTGCTCACTGATTAGATAAACTACCCGAAACGTACTGCTTTTTTCGTCTCATCGTCTAAGAAAGAAAATACCTTGGGTGATTCTTCAGAAAAAAAAGTTGTCCAACGATTTTCTTGAAACTTTCCCTGAATATTCCCTACTAATGCCTGTTTTGAGAACTACAATAAAAAAGATATGTCACTGTGCTTGCTTAAGAGATATAATGGGCCAATCGTACCCCACTGATACTAAACACGCGCATTTGTTAACACTTGAAAAGACACCTGATAGGTAGAAAGTCTAGAGCCGATATGGAACACTGTCCTACATGTAGTCTATGGAAAAATCACTCAACTTAAAACGACGTCAACTCAAAACATTTCTCGAGTCGTTGTTTTCAAGATCATCATTTACATTTTAGGTCAGAAACTTAAGGCTCTTAATCTTAATCCACATCTTACTAATTGGTATCTTAGTTTTTTGAAAAACAGGAAGCAGCGTCTCGTTTTTAAAGGTAAAGTGTTCAGTTGGCATTTGTGTAAATAAGGGCACTACTCAGAGCAGCGTAAGTGGCCCTTATTTATTTAATCTTTTTTTAAAAGATCTTAATATTGACAGCAATCCTATGACACATCTTATTAAGTATGCTGATGATACTACTATTCAAGTTAATGTTAATAAGTGAGCCCGGATATATCTCATGACACTGTTAATCAGTACCTAGAATGGTCGGAAGATAACTGTATGCCACGTAATAGTACTAAATGTAATGAGCTTTGTATCCGGAAAGATGTAAAGAAAACTATATAGTCCTGTCAATGACATTAAACAGGTAGAATCGTCAAAGCTATTAGGGATCTCGATTCAGAATAACGCTAGGTTTACAGTACATATAAAGAATAAGTTACTAGAAGCTAATAAGTGTCTTTTTGTTATTAGGAGCCTAAAGAAAGAAGGCTATTGCCAGGATGATATAGACCATCTTTTTAACGTCATTGTCCTACCTAAGCTTACTTACGGGCTTAGTGTTTACGCTGTTTCTAAACTTGAGCTCACTACTGTTCAGAAATTTCTTTGCTGTTGTTACAAGTGAAAGTATTCTGTTTCCTATTTTATAGATATTTCCAAGTTATTAGATAAATCAGACCATACTATTTTTAATAAAGCTCGTAATACTAGCCATCCTCTTCATAGCTTATTGCCAAGAGTCAAGGAATCTTCTTTAAGACTCACTGTGACACTATCATTCGTTTTCATAGTACTTTAATTATGACCAAATTGAAGACCCGACTGGCTGAACAAGAAGCTACAACAGCCACTTTGTCTGGGGAATTATCTTTTGAGTGAAATTTTATATCGAAGTCAGCTGAACTGGAAGCTGACTATCTTGCTTTTTTCTTAACATTGATTTTATTTTGAACGGCGGCAAAGGCTGATTCCCGTGAACGCGCCTTGGAATAAGAGCATCCAGTACGTGTAGATGTTTTCTTCATGTTGTCACCCTGAAGAAGACCGATAAGTCGGTTGAAATATAGGTGTTCGTTAAAATCGTCTCTTCTCCTCATTTGTGTTATATATTTATTATAAGATAACAAAAACTGGAAAAACGACTTGCTGATATTTCGTCTTTATTATTCTGGCCGCAGGCACGGCGGCCAGAGTTGAGTTTTCAGCCAGTTTTTTCGCGTTTCCACCACAAATCGGCAAAGTCCGCTGACCAAAAGAATCGTGGGCTCTAAGAATGTGACGTGTATGGAAGAGCTGTTGCAACGTTGAAGTGGATAATGGACAGAGGAATAGGTGTTCGGAGTCAATGCACGCTAAAAATATTGATCAGTACAGGAACGAATCGGTCAGTGAATCGAAAGTATGGTCAAGTTGCATGCGAAGTTTTAAAGTATGTCACTAGTGATCATGAGTTGAAATTATCTGTGAGAACAAAATGCGAATGTGATGAAAGAGTTAAAAAAAGGAAACCTATAACCATGCAAAAGTGTGAAGTACTGCAACTAAGGTAAAATAATGTTGATCGACGCAAGAACGAACATTATCTTGTTCTGGCGCCATATTGAAAATCCAACCACGCGAGTTCCATGGGAAAGAAAAAGAAGTATGTACCGGAATCCGTATTATGATAATCTTTGTGTCTCTTGTAATTACGTGTTTTACAATTTGGAGTAGGGGAGCGTTAACGATTGTACTTTGAGGTGGTGTCATTGCAATAACAACCATCGCATGGATCATCTACAAACAGTATATAAGTTTGTGTACTGTACTACATGTAACGATGTTCTGATTAACTGTCCTATTGATTTAAGGACGTTCGCGCTAATTGTTTGTGTGGAACGTTACTGCGCAGGTAACGCGACTGTAATATGTCACGCACTACTTCGAGCATTAGTGAAGTTGAGGTTTTAAAACCTTCGCAAAAACCGTGGACGATAAGTCCACGGTAAGTCCACACGGTAAGTTGGATCAGAGAAAATCGTGATCAGTCAAAATTGATTAAAAAATCTTTATGAAAGTCCAGGAGACCACTGCACGACTGATATTCGCGTTGTTTTATCAGTCGCGTACTAGTCTACTTGACTTTCATAAATATTTTTCAAGAATTAGTTAAAATAACAGGGCGACAAAAACGCCGGGGAAAAAATTCCAGGACGGCAAAAGAATGGCACATTTTTGAATTTCATTTCCTTTACTTTCGTGAAAAGACAGCAGTATTTCCGTCCTCGTCAGCTTGAAAGTGCGGACCTGCGTGGAAACAACCAGCGATTAGATTTTACAAAAACCACACTCCAGAAGATGAACATGACGGCAATGAAGAGATATTATACAAAACACTAACCAAATGAAAATGACGCCAGATTAAAACTTCGTTGCTATGCTCGAGAAAGTTTTTTTTTCGGTAAAAACTTTTCATCCTCTCGTTGGTTCCAGTCCTTCTCCGACAGGTCAGGCAAAAGCGCGACAAACGAATTTTTCCAAGAGCTTTACAAAATTATATCGATTTTACTCGTTTAGATCAGTGGTGACCCCTATTTTTTTAATCATGAATCACTTACTTTACTTACTATCTACAAAATATGATGAAATGAAAAAAATTCCCACCGTAAGAAGTTATCTTTTTTTAACATTTTCTTTTCTCGTGCCATCGAATTCCGGCAGTGGTTGCAACGGGTAGAGCTTACGAAAACGCTCGTCGAGGATAAACTCTACTGTTTACGACATCCCTAGAGACATGAAATTATCTAAAAATCCCACTCCTAAAAACCTATGCACGGAAACCTTCCCTCTACCAGTTTATTTTTTATGATTTTTGATGGATGAGCAGATGACGCTACATCTCGCTATCATGACCGATTTGTCTAAATTAAGGCAGTTTTCCACTGCCGTTTTCTCCCAAACAAAGTCGGTGCCCCCCATTTTTTTTTTTTTTTTTTTTAATTTTGGAATAAGTACCTTATGACCTAACTCTAGGCGAGAAAGAAGTAAAATCGTTCTCTGGTAAAAGGTTTTGAAAAAACTATGAGCTTTCGACAGACTGAACTGCTGCCTTCAACGGATAAAAATGTGTGAAGCCTAAAAGCGAAAGAAATTTAAATATAACGAAAAATTCGCATAAATTAATGGATAAAAGCATGTAGAAGAAAGAATGTTAAAAATGCTAAGAAACATTCTTTCTACTACATGCTTTTAATCTTTAATTTATGCGAATTTTTCGTTATATTTAAATTTCTTTCGCTTTTAGGCTTCACACATTTTTATCCGTTGAAGGCAGCAGTTCAGTCTGTCGAAAGCTCATAATTTTTTCAAAACTTTTTACCAGAGAACGATTTTACTTCTTTCTTAGCATGAATCCTGGTAACGGATCTTCAATATTTCTCGGCGAGAAATGAAGAAAATCTCACCGTAGGAAAATTTTGGCGCGAACGTCTTTAATACAAATAATGGATGTTGGTAATCATTTATAAGGTTGTCGCAGTCAGGCTGTAAGTCTTTTTTAATGTTGGCAGAGTTAACAAGTGTGGTTTGAATTGTCTTACTCCTACCAGGTTGCTTACAGTAATAGCTATACTGGAAAATGTGTTCTGGATAATAGTGCACTTGAGGGATACCTTTAACTGTCTGTCTTTGTGTTTGGAGTCTTCGAATCGCTTATTGCAATTTTGCGGTAGCTGAACGAGAAAGTTTT
>NW_027179716.1:755000-763762 GCF_036669935.1 Montipora foliosa | reverse complement strand
TTTTCAGCTCTCAGTTTCTCATTTTCGGCAGCAATGCCTTGGACATCCCTTGGACATTGCCTTCCTGTGTGCGAGATAATGGTGGTGAAATCTGACAGATGGTGATAATAGCTGGGGCTGAAGATAATCATCGATTGTAAGAATATCTTCATCTTGCTGTGAGCATTGGGAACAATTTTGCAAAGGCCACTTAGCACTAGGGCTTGATCACATGTAGCCCAAGTTTGAGAAATGCTCGTCTCAGTTGTTACTTGTGAATTTGGTACAACTGGATAAATTGCTTGTTGGGCTGTAACTGGCTGTGGCACTGCTTTTGCTGTGGGTATGGGTTGAGAAATAAAGAGCATGGAGAGGTCGCTTGCAGACCCGAGGCTGGAGGTGCTACTGCGGGCTTAGTTGAAGGTAAAGGTGGTTTAGGTGAAACTAAAGAAACCGCTTGTGGAGCTGATTCTGGAGGTGTGGCTTGTTGAGATGAAAGCACAGCTACTACAGATTTTCTTAAGCCTTGACAGAAGATTGTGAAGAAAGCACCTGACTTGTTGTATAGTAAGTGCCAGTGGTTTTAGCTTGAATTATGCCTGGATCGAGAGCTAAGTTACCTGGTAATTAAGGCACCGCTTGGTAGCAGCTGCAGATGTAGGTACGAGTCTATGAAGGTGATTGCAGTTTGACACCTCGCTTCGTGTGGCTACTGGTGGATCCAACAGGAGTTGCAAGTGAATTAGATACAACTACATCCTTTTGTGTGGTATGTGTTAGACTTGAGGGAAATTTGTTTCTGTACTTGTTGGAAAACATCAATTGGCCAATGTTGTTTGCTGTTGACTGTTCTCGTTTGCTTGTTGCCGCTTTTCCTTAACTGACTGCAGTTAACGTATTCTTTTCCCTTGTTGTCATTACGTTTGTTCTTTTTGGTCGCGTCCTGTTCGTTTGCCTGATCCAAGCTTCCATCATTATAGCAGTGGTTTTTCTTTTCCTTTTCACAGTGAACTGCCAAGTTCTTCTTTATCTTCAATATGGTCCTTTGAGTTCAAATTTTGCAGTGTTGACTGACAAAGGTCTTTTAGTATTCATCTTCAGAGTAGCCTTCCTCCCGTCTTTTGCCCATGATTTTCACACAGTGGTCTTCAAATTTTTCTAGTATTTCTTCTCCTCTGTGAACCAAATTTGTAGATATACAAATATCACTTCAGTTGGAACCAAAACATACATGCATACATAAAACAATTTGGCACTTACACAACTTAGTTTGTCAGAAATCAACCCAATCCAACTGGTGGTAACGGTTCTTTCATAAAATGTTAGCACATCTGAGATTACTGTACTTAGACTTACTTTTGTCAGCTGTTTTGACAATTGTGCCAATGTAGGCTTGCTTGTTGCCTTCTGGTCCTCGCCAAGTAACTTCGCCTTCTTCCCCACCTGAAACCCACCTCTCAATGCACACCAGTTCTTTGGAATTACTGAAAATCACTTATCATACTTATACTAAGCACAGACGTATTGATTAGAGCCATAGCGGTATTCCTGATATTGGCACTGGAGACACAATGAAAATGAAATGGATTTGGATTCCCGCTTGCTCTCTCTTCTGCCGTTGATTAATTATTGCGACTTTTAGTTTAGACCGCCAAAATTGTAGAACCAATCAGAAGTGGTCATTCAGTGATCACGTGAACATGTAACCGTAAATGTTGTGCAAGAGAAGTAGTTTAACACCGAGATTTTCGTTCACAATACTCATTGCATTTCCAGGCATTTCAGTTCAACCAGCACTGCTTTCGTCTCGACAAAATTTCGTTTTATAGAGCCCGATGGCTGAATTGAATTCAAAACGACGAAGAAAGGACACAGCCCACGTGGATCAGTTTCAAGAAGTCTGTTTTCGTCTCGATTCCCCACGAGACAACGAAAATAATGACGAAAAGGATGAATTTAAGGAAGTTTCGGTACCACTTAAAGTTATGGATTCTACTGCGGGCAACTTCAAGAACAACCTCAAATTTAACCTGTACACCTACCACCTATGAAACAGGCCGAGATGAGATTCAGGATTTCATTGTTAGTGATGAAAATCACTTGCACTCTATTGATATACAATTTAAGGAAATTGAAGCATCACTCGTTCGTAGTTTGCTCAGTACAAATTTTTCCACTGCGACGGACGTGATGAATTAGCGGATTGCATGTGGGATGCAATTTGCGCCGATGTATTGCCAATGGAAAATAATACTCCTCCAAATGACGAATAGACATACTATGAGTTGGATGAATTTGGCGACGAATTAACTACCAATTCAGAAGGCGAAGAAGTGCACACTTTTCCACCCATTCAATCAAAGCCAAACTATGAAGCCAACCCCCTCCCCAAACGATGATCAACCTCTTTGCAACAAGTCACAACTAACAATTCCGCAATGATGACTTTGTTAGTGTTGTTTACAGTTAAATACCATTTGCCTGGAGAAGCTGTAGTGCATTTAGTAACTCTGCTTTCCTTAGCTTCACCTGCTGGTCACAACCTGCCATCTATCCACTCTGAAGAGTTTCAAAGCCTACTTTCGAAGTTTGAACAGTCCGTTTAATTTTCATTATTACTGCTCATTTTGCTTTACACCAGTGAATAGTAAACATGTTACTATTTGCCCCAATTCCGCATGTCTCAAGGATTTGAAACCCAAAGGCGCTCGTAGTTACTTTCTTTATTTCCCTATTGCTGAACAATTGCAACTATTTTTTAAACAACCAGGTACATCCCTACAGCATCGTTTCAATAGAGAGAAGAAAGTGTCTTGAAATATAGATGACATATATGATGGAAAGGTTTACTGAGAGAACTAATGAACAAAGCAATTTTAAACAGTGGAAACAACATTTCGTTCCTTTTTAACCCAATGGAGTCCCAGTTTTCAAATCATCAAAAGTTTCGATATGGCCGTTATTTCTTTTTTTTTGTGTAATTTGTTTATTTTTATTTGCCACTACCATTTACAAACTTACCAAAAGGAGCAAAAAAAAAAAAAGAGGGAAAGTTACAATTTACAAAACATTACCCAAAATGACTTACTTAAAAAACACACAAACAATACTTTAAGTTAAAAACAAAGAAGACCAACTAAATGTAGGATGTGACAAGGTTTAATTTTCTACTAAGTGTTTTAAAGCAGCTACTAAGTTTTCCCATTTTTTAAAATGAGTAGCGAGTTTATCCCTCTCCCTCGCAATATGGAGTTCGATATTATAAACACGTCTTATCCTGGCAATAAAGCCTCTCAACGAAGGTAAACCTCCAAGGCATTTCCTTACATAATAATAATAATATTTACTTAAAAGCATAACATGATTGATTATAAAGAAATCTTTCATTTCTTCAAAAATCCCTGAAAACAAACCTATCTCGTTAAAGGATTCTATAACAATGTTATTTCTTTAAGCCAGGACAAGACTGGACACTTTGCAACGAGAGAGTAAAATGTTCTAAGGTTTTGGTTCTGCATTGCAAAAGGTGCAATTTGGAGATTGCGAAAGGCCGAAGCGAAGTAATTTATCATTTGTAAAGGACAATATTGTTGAGAATTTTGTATTGAAATTCTCTCAATTTGGAATCAAGTGTAGTACGGAAAGGAAGAGAATAACCTTTTTCCAGTTAATGACCGTATCTGAGTATTTGTCTGATTTTTTTTTGTTGGGCTGTTGGAGGGATTTGTTTTTTGCACAAAAAAAGAGTCGCATATCTGTTTAGAGGTTATTTCTTGTGATCAATGAGTTACCCTATGAGAAAAGGATGGCAAAAGAAAACATGCTCTTTGCAGGACTCCTGTTTGGAGACAAAAACTGCCATGGCAACTTACCTCATTAGCCCCTCTATGACGAACTTCAACTTCTTGATGAGGGCATTTTAATGCAATCTCCTGAAAAAGGGCCAGTTTCCACGTAGATGTGTCCTTCTGGCCGGAGGTTGTGATTATGAAGGTATATGTATGACAAAATTCAATTCACAGAAATGGCAATACAATTAGACGAATCAGACATTCAACAAGTCAAATTTGACAAGAAGAAAGCTACTAAAGGCGAAAAGCAGTAATCTACGTAAAGGCATCGTATACGGAAAGGCATCCGTACAGAAAGGCATCGTTCAGAAAGGCATCGTAGCGGAAAGGCATCGTACACAAAGGCATCGTACAGCAATGCATCGTGCACAAGGGCATCGTACTTGTGACAACTTGTTTGAAATAGAATAAGAAGTTATTCAGTACTTAAGGCGTGCCTTAAGAGAGATTTTACAGCAAGTGAGCAATGGATCGAGAACGATTGTATTTCTTTCCGCTTAGAGCAAATAATCGAGGTCCTTTTAAGATCAACAAGTGTTTTCCAAGATGGCGGACAACTTCTGTCAGTTCTTCGTAGGGCATTGGTTATCGTGCAAGGTCCTCCTGAGGTTGCATCCACTGCACAACACCTCTCCTTTATTCCGGCGCAAAAGGAAGACCACGAGTTGAGATACAACCTGAAGCTTTAAAAATTTCTGGTTGAATTTGGTTTCAAGGCTGGGGAAATCGCAACAATGTTTTGTGTGAACATATGAACAATTCAGAGAAGAATGGCAAACTTCAACATAAGAGAGGAAGTACCCCATTATACTCCAATTTCGGATAACCAACTAGACGAAACATGCAGACAAATAACTTCAGAATTTCCAAACTGTGGAGGTGAGGAGGATGAGAGGTTTTTCTCTTAGCTAGAAATATACGTTGTGTTCTTGGGAGAGGACAAGGGAGGCGATGAGAAGGATAGATCCCCAGGGTGTGCTTCTAAGGTCTCTTCAACTTAACATTGTAAATCGTTAGAGTGTATTCTGTGAGGGTTGCCCTCGCTCTGTGGCATATGGACAGTAACCACAAGCTTATAAGGTACAAAGTCCTTTTTACAAATTGTATTTATACATATGGTTGGGGAATGAGATGAGTTTTATGTGAAACCCATAATGGACCTCTGGTTTTAGACATCCTTTTACTCTTGAGTGCACCAAGGTTGATTGTCCCCCGACATATTTTTTAATTGTACTTCCGCCTTGATCTTATTTTGAAAACTGTCCTATCTAGTATGTCATTTAGGTCACCCTTGCTGCATGTAATTTACAAATGCCCCTACATAATTACACAAAAAACTTACCAATTTGGTATCAGTTTTGTTATTTTTAATCTTAACCTATTCATCTGTTTCTGTAATAAAGATGGAATCTTGTAGTCCATGGAGCTATTGATGGGGCAACACGTCTTATTACTTCATTGCGCTGCTGTGACAACAACAGAGCCGACACTGTTCTTGATCTCTTCCTCAAGGCTGTGCAACAGTATGGACTCCCTCAAGAGTCAGAGGGGATCATGGAGTGGAAAATGTGGATGTAGCTCGATTTATGTTAAGTCATCCCCTAAGAGGCCCTGATCGTGGCAGTTTTATTGCAGGAAAAAGCTGTCACAATCAAAGAATTGAACGCCTTTGGAGGGACCTTTTTGCAGGATGCACATCATTCTTTTATCATACATTCATGTACTTGGAAGATCATGGCTATCTGCACATTACAAATGAACATCATTTGTTTACTCTTCACTATGTATATATCCCAAGAATCAATAGGCATTTGGACCTGTTCAGGAGAGGGTGGGACATGCACCCACTATCTTCTGAGGGAAATAAATCACCAATGCAGTTATGGTTCTTGATGAGACCAGCAAACACAGCTGAAAGGCGTGACTTGGAGGAAGTGGTAAGAAAGGAAAAAAGTTGTTCATGTTTTCAATTTATTGATATAATATTTTTAAGTATAAATCTACTAGCATCCTATTGCAAATGCTGCTCTCCGATTGGCTACGCTACCCACTATCTATTCGATGATAGATAGTGAGTAGCGAAATGGCGCCCTTTTTCTTGCGTTTGTGAAGTGTTTTCAGTCGCTCTGAAGCAGATTTAAGTAATTTTGTTGCTTATTTCGACTAGTAGATTTATACTAAAACAATAAGATTATTGGCTCTCAATTTCTGTCACTTGATATGTGAATTGGGCTTCGCCCTTATCAACTATCGAGCGATAGAAATCTCGAGTTCATAATCTATTATTATTGTTAAATAGATATCTAATACTGACGTCACTTTATAATCAAACTACTCTTATTAACATTAGTTGTGAGGCTGACGTGATGCCTCTAAACTTTACTTAAAAAACAATAGACAGATTCTTTGGTAATATAGATTCACTGAATACACAAAGTACCATGAAAAGAATAATGCAGACGTGTGACACCCTGAGGTCAAAGTAGATTTGAAACTATTTTTATTAATAGTTTAAAGCCACTGGAACTAATGACAATGTCAGAGGTTATTGTGGACACACACTTGACATTTAGCTCTTTTTTCATTTTGTAAACCAGGAGGGCGACTTCACTAATTATGGTATTGACTGGAGTGGTCCTTTGCCAGAAGTGGATGAAGCTGATTCTACTAATGCTGTAGTTGTCCCCCGAATATCATGCCCTCTAAGTGATGATGATCTTCTTGAACTTAAAGCAGAGCACAGTTCTCTTGGCCAGAGTGATGCATTTGGCATTGATATTTACATAAGAGTTGTTGAGTACATTTCTGAAAAGTTGGGCTGTAGCACAGGATTCATGTAATACTTGATGGTTACATTTTGCGACTAAAGCAATATACCTCCACAAAGGTATAAAACTACCAGGCTTACTGCAATGATGTTCCCTTTGAACCTGAAAGTGTGTAAATGATTATTTTACCAAGAATAAACAGTTAGGACACCTTGATATTTGACCCACAAGGCGACAAAACAAATTGTGCTAGTTTCTTTGTTTTCTCGAGCTGCAGTCCAAACATGTATCTGCACTGCACGCCATAAAATGTATTTTTAACAATGAGTTAATGCCAGTGAGTAAAAACAGACAAGGTTTCTCCTTTGTGACATGTCCTGGTAGCTTCACATTGTTGAATTTAATCGGCATAGATAACAAAAGGAATGACGTCTATGCTTTCAGGAAATCTAACTCTTTATTACAGCAGAAAGAACAGTTTTCTGATTATTGCTGTACACATAACAATTAAAAAATACTTGACCAAACCAAACATGCTAAAACTAACTTGAAATCTCAGTGTATGCTGTGATGTTGAATCACATAGGACAGTAATGCAAAGTACAGTACAGCCTCCAACGATACGATTCTAAACATGTTCACTGCACGACTTAGCTTGGTTGCGCAATGTGCATAACTTAATATATGTCAGGTCTGACCAGTATTTCTTACATTTGAAACAAACCTTGGAAATCAAGCCTGTATGTTGCCTTTAGTCTGTGGGAAGTTTACCTTGGCTATATGTCAACTATACATGTTCCACTTATAGTCCACAAATAATTATAGCAATTAGGAATTGTACTTAAGATTCTTAATAGTGCTTCCTTGTTCAAACTGACATATTAGTTACTTTTTTTCTGTATGTTTTTAAAATACTGATCAAGTGTAACATACTAAGGGGACTTCAGCCTGCAGACGAAATTTTCTTGAAATATAATTTCCAGGTAAAATAATAGTAGAATGAGAGTATCCTCCAAATTTTAACACATCCTTTCTTATTATTCTTAATCTATATAGTTTCCCTGTATGTCAGAGGATGCATGACAGTTTATAAAAGTACATGTTGGTAAATGTACATAAAAACATTGTACTAAAACTCAACTTTTGCAAACAATAACACATTCAATCAATACCATATACTCCAAAAACCAAAATTACATCTGTTATTTTAGTAATAGTAATTTAAACTGTTCACAATACAAATTATCATTGGATGGTGTGCAACGTCTTAACCAGGTTCCCATAAGAGATTGTCAAAGTAGCTTGCTCAATATTTTGAAACAAAGCCTTATTTACAAAACCATTTAGTTGATCACTTAAAACACTGTTATACTGCACATTGACTGGTTTGTTACTTAGTGATAAAGGACTTGAAAAATAATTAACGTTAAAAATCTGTAAGTAGTTTTCAATTAAACCAGTCTTTTGAAATAAGCAGGAACACTACTAAGCAGATTCCAAGCTGCAACTGAGAATGCTTTTACTAGGTAAACCGTTGGGCTTGGTTTAAGATAACTAGTAACTAAACAGCCGTCTACTACTTTTCAAAGTAGTGGATTAGGCAGGATAACACAACAGCAGTCCTATAAAACATGAACACCAGCTGGTTGTTTGTCGGTACTTAAAATACTCATTCACTTGGTTATCAGCTTAACACCCCAACTAGTAGGAGCATGTACTTCTTCAAAATAAAGTACATCGTAGATTTAGCACTAGCTTTGTTTCCATTACTTACCCAACTTTGAACTAGTTATTGACCTTTAATTATAGTGTACTGTTTACACGATCTGGTCTAGAAAGTATTTTAAAACATGCTAAAACCTGTGCCTTCAAACTTCAAAGCCTTGTCCATAGCCTCATTAAATGCACCCTTTGAAGAGTGAACAGTTGGCAGCCTTAGATAACCAAAACAAGCTTGGGCTGTGGGAAACTGATGATGATCATCATCAGGTAAAAAATAAGTTGTGATCTTTGGAAGACTTTGACCAGGGGTGGGGGGGGGGGGGAACTTGGAACCCGGTGGAAAAGTGAAGTAGGGCCTTCAGTCTGCATCCTCCCTGGTAGAACTCAGATTTAGGATTCTCACCTATGTAGGTGTTAAACCATCCATAAGCCTGAGATTGAA
>NW_027179716.1:727500-742500 GCF_036669935.1 Montipora foliosa | reverse complement strand
TTCCAGAAATTCGAACAAAATACATTCAGCATCACTCTGAAGTAGATATTTTATATCGTGATCTCTTAAGCAGGTACACTGTCCCCCAAAAGAACTTGCGAACTTGCACCTGGTGTTTTTGCATTAGGAGCGCCATTTAAACGACAGTTAAATGACCAAGAATTTGTTGCATTTAGCTGAAGTCTTGAATTGTGCTCCAAACACTGTCCATGTAACTTCGTTTGTCCGGCTTGAGGTTAATGGATGTTACATTTACGGTTTAGACTACAAGCGCTTAACACGAAGGAACTGTTCGACAGTCAAATATTGCTCAGGTGAAATGTTTCATTCAGACTGCAGACTTCTCAGGAAATATTCTGTATCATGCATTATGCTACCCTCTGCACTGTGAAAGTTATGACAGCTCTACTCTAATGAATGTCGTAAAAAATCCAGACCGAACAAGACTCATTGCAGTCAACATAGATAACATTTTATTCAATTGTATATTTATCTCTTTCAAAGATACTCACAGCCAAGCTTACGTGTGCGAGTTTCCCAACTAATTTGAAACTGACTAAACGTGATTGTGTAGACACTATCTAGAGAGAATTGAGGCACATTGTTATAATCAGCCACTATGATGCCCTCTATTTTCGCAACAGTCATCTCATATCAATGCACCATTTTGTTATAATTTTGTTCATTCAACTTTCTTTTAGACTACAAACAGCCCCAGTTTTTTGTTTTGTTTTGTTTTTGCTCTCAGGGTGAGAAGCAAAAGGAAAGGTGGGAAAATGGTTGCTTTCCCGCGACCACTTAGTTTCCCTGCTGGGAAAACAATGAGGGGCTTCTTGTAAACTTCCTGAAATTTTTGAAAATAGGCTTTCGTTTCAAATAATTAATTAAATGAATGTAATCAATGACCCAGAGCACAGATTTGCGCATCAGGATAGCCCCAATCAACGGCATGACAAGCACTGCAGATATGAAAACTTTGACTTTTATAGTGACTGGAGTCTAAGCCACAACAAGCTAAGCACTGCTGTAGTTCGATATTGAAGTCGTGAGCAGAAATTTGACTCAAATTGGTGTGACAAAAAAGCGGACCAGAACAATGTCCCCGCAATTGGCAGTATTAAATAAGGGCTTGGACAGGGCAAAATGTGGAAGATACATCTTGGGTAATTAGAATATCAAATTGGCGACGACTTATGCTTATACATGTTATACTTGTTATGCTTATACTCTGAAATCGTAATCTTTGCCATGTGGTCATCCTGTGACAAAAAGGTCAGATTTTGATACTGGACAACAAAAGGCGCAAATCGGGCACCCTTGGCAGTCAGTTCTCCTATGCAAAATAAGCCATAGAAGGCCACTAGAAACATTGCCGAAAAAAGAGAATGCTGAAATGCTAAAGAATTTGTAAGGCTAAGTGCATGAATGAGCTGATGCAAAACAGGTCAAGAGCTGGAACAGTTTTTGAATTAAAAACGATTTCGCAGGGTCGGGCTGGCCTTGTAATTTGTGTAGGTAGGAAGTAGCGGAAAGATACGAACTAATGTAAGGTAAGAATAAAAAGAGGAATGCATGCTTGAGGTAGTGGGTAAAGGAGAATCCGAATTGAACATAAAATTGGCGGAAAACACTCCAAGCACGCTGGTACGTGTGACGTGAGCTGGCTGTCAGAGAGGAGCTTAACAGAGGCCTCAAGTTAGCACCCATTTTTTTGGCATTAGGTTCTTGGGTATTGTAGTGGGATTTTCGTCAGCCTCTGGAAATATTGCCATGAAGTTCTCTACCTGGGAACGGGAAATGTAATTGGCGCTAGAATTTTGTAGCCTAGGAATATGACGGGCTTAAAAGAAAATATTGTGCCTAAGGCAACTTAACACTAAATTTCTCAAGAGCACCATGATGTTTTGGTGTTTTGGTGTCTGCTTATTGATAATGTCAACCATGGCGGCATTGCCTGAGAAAAAGATGATACGCCTATCTGCCATGAATGACCCCCAGACATGAACGGCAATAACAATACGAAAAAGCTCTAAAAAGGCTATGTTAAATGTTTTCCACGTCTTGGGCCAAAGACCCTGGAGCCAATGTCAACCAAAAACCGCACCAAATCCAATAGAACCAGCGGCATCAGTATAAAGATGAAGGGTGTCTGAAGTTTCCCAAACATCACTAAAAAAAAGAATTTACCATTAAACTCGTCCCAAAACCGAAGCCAAACCAAGATATCTAATTTGGCACCTTTCGAAAGACGGATGTGATGATCGATGCGGCTTTTGGATGCCTTTGGTAAGATTGATCATGCGGCAAAGAAAAGCGCGGCCGGGCAAATTCAGTAAACGAATTAAAGATTGAAGTTCTTTTAGGATGACTTTTCGACACGTGTAGAAATTGCGTAACATCAAGCGACATTTTAGAAGCTTGTCAGGTAGGCAGGCCTCAAAGAGTATGGAATCAAGTGTGCAATTTGTAATTCTATATGAAATCAAAGATTAGTGTACTTACTTCAGCTGCAAAAGAGGCTTGTGTACTCAACACACTACAGACAAAACTAAGCTTCGAAAATTGCCATAGATTTCACTATCTGAATTTGGCCACAGACTGATATGTCTCTTGCTGACCAAATATTCAGGAGTTTTCCTAAAGAATCTAGTCGATCAAAACAATTATTTTTGGCTGCAAGTTTTTCATCATAAGAGAAGTAGACTCCCAGTGCATGGATTGGTTCTTCATTTATTCTTAAACTTTGAAATGTGTCTTTTCGATGGCGTAGAGACCCGAACCACAACAACTCTGATTTCGACTGATTTACTTTTAATCCAGAACAGTTTTTGAACTGGGAAAGTAAACTGAATAGATGACTTAGAGATTCGGTATCTTCAAGAAAGGCTGTGATGTCATCTGCGTACTGAGAGAGCTTCAAGATATTTCTTTCATCAATTTTAATGCCTTTTATTTCTTTTGAACTTCTTATGGCATTACCCAGGATTTCACTTCCGATGACAAACAAGGTGCCTGACAGAGGGCGTCCTCTTCCCAAATTGAAGTGTCCAGTGGCATGTCCGTTTTTACGCAACTAGAAATATTGCTGTAAATTACTCTAATCCATTGCCCTAACTGTGGGCCAAAGTTGAGTACTTCTAAGCACTTCTGGAGAATGCTTTTTCAAAATCGAGAAAAACAGCTAGACCAGGGATGTTATGAGTTTTTGTAAATGACATAATGTCGGAAATTGTTTTAATACTTCCTCCAGTGTACCTACCTTTGACATAACATGTTTGACTTTTATTAAAAAATTTAGGGAGAACTTTCTTCATTCTGAGTGCAATGGCTCTTTTAGCGATTTTGTAATCGTTATTAAGGGAAACTGGCCTCCAATTGTTTTAATATTGCAAGTTTTTGTCTTTCTTTGGTGTCAATGAAATAATTGCTAGCCATTGAGAGATTGTTAGGAGGCCATTTTCAAAGCTGTAATTAAAACTGTAAACCGTAAACGGTGTGACCGCATTCCGGAAGCATCTGTAAAATTCAATTGTGAAACCATCAGAGCCTGGCGTCTTGTTGTTTTGGACTTATTAAGCGCTTCAGAGCATTCCTCTATCATTAGTAAGCCTTCGCAACTTTTAGCTGCTTTGTTATCTAACTTTTTCAAATGGGGAGACTCGAAAAAATGTTTGAAATCGTTAGATTTGGGATTAGTATTTTTTGAAAGGTATCTTTCTCTGTGGAATCTTTCTTGTTATTTTTATGCGATCCATTTCCTCCTTTGTCTCTTCACTGAAGTGTAATCTGATTTTCTCTTGCAATTCATTGAATATTTATGTTAACCGTTTTTCTTTGTCGCGTTGTTGCGATGCTTTTCTTTTCCAAAAGGCAATAGTTGCTGCTCTAATTTCCATTTTGGTTAATTTCCAGAGAAGCCCTTTATTTTTTTTATTTGTTGTTTTTTTTACATACAACTACATACTACTACATTCACTAACCTACACACAAGCCTGCATAAGCTACACTAACAACATATAGAGAACTTATATTAAACTAAGTAAAGGTTTCCAAACCGAATATAATTTTTCTATTTGACCTTTAGACTGAAAAATCGATCTCAAAACAAGGATCTTGTTCTTGACAAGATCCAAGAACTGAAATAAGTTGGGGGCTTTAAACTCTTGTCTTTGCAAAGAGATATATCTTTTGCCTAGTAAAATGTAATAGTTAAAAGAATTGGTTTTTCTGGTCTCAGGATTGTAGCCATACAAGATTTTTAAATCATTTACTGAATAATTGTTACCACTCTGTTGATTCCACCAGTCAAACGCTTTAACCCAATATAGTGAATTACATCACAACAGACTAAAATATGAGGCAGTGTTTCTACTGCACTGCAGTGCTTACAAAGTGGCGAATCTGTGATCTTCATCTTATGTAGTAAACTACCATGCGGTAGGATATTATGAATTATTTTGTAGTGAAGGATACTTAATTTTGTTTCTTTAGTTATTCTAAAAGGTAGATGATAACTTGCTTTAAGATCGGTTGAATCCACGCCCGACTTACACAACCTTGCACTAGCCACAGGTTCCTGGAACGTTCTTTCTATTAATGCATTTCTAATTGCTCTACAAGTGTATTTACTGAATTTTAAATTTGTACAAGTTTCAATCGGTTGATTAACAGTATGAACAGACTGTAAAGCTTGCTTCCATTTACTGGGTATTGCTGATATCAGCCCATAGAATTGGGAAAATTGGGGACTAAGACCAGTTTTTCTGCAAAACTAGTTAAAGCTTAGAAATACAATGTATGTTGTTGTCATCTAGGAGGTCTTTAATTCTTTCAATGCCAACAGTGTGCCAGTCTTTCCAGTAAACTGATTTACCAGCGATGGTACTATCTTTGTTATTCCACAAGATAATATTTCCAGGACTATTCTGATCGTTTGTTCTAAACTTCTGCCTGGCTTCTGCCCAAGCTTTTAGAACGTCTATGTAAAAACCTGGCACACTGTTGTGGGTTAAAAGAGCTACATCATGATTGCACTCAAAAATGAATAGACCACCGTAATTTTCTAAATAAAAGGAAGGAATTGTCATCCACTGATTTTCATGCATTCTTTTAATCCAAGCACCTTGAAGTGATTTGACTGCGACTATCACATGCAGGGGTGTGGAAATGCAAGCGCTAGAAAAGATAAGTTTCGACAAACCCAAGGTTTTAGCAATTGTTATTTTGCCATACAGCGACAGGTCACGGTGAGACCATATATTAAACAGTTTCTGTAATTTGATTATTTTTGGACAAACATTTTTGTCTTGACAAAGCTTACACAAATAAGAAAAAAAACGTTCCTAATACACAAATAGGTCTTTGAGGCCAAGATGTCCTTCCTGTTTAAATTTTTGCCAAGCCACATGGCTTCTGATTTCGACTGATTGAGCCTCAATCTGCTACATTATCACCGTAAAGCCCTAATAAATCCAGCAAATTTCCGAGCGAAGATTTATCCCTGCAGAAAACTGTGGTGTCATCAGCGTAATTGGGATAATTTAATCCCTTCGTTTAAACTTGAATGCCCTCTATGTCTTTGCTAGCCCTTATTGAAGTGGACAATATTTCAACTGCAGGAACAAATAGTTACCCCAATACGGGGCACCCTTGTCTGACGCCTCTTGCAAGCTCGAACCAGCTGGATGCAAAGCCGTTATTGATTGTGCAGCTAGAGATGCCTGTGTATAACGTTTTAATCCATTTCTTAAAGTCATGACCAAAATTAAGGATGTCTAGCACTTTAAGAAGGTACTGCCATTCCAAGCTGTCAAAAGCTTTTTCAAAATGTATAAAAAGGGCAATACCTTCCAGATTTTGTTCTGCAGTGAGATGAATAATATCTGAGATTAATCGGATATTTTCGCCAATGAATCTTCCTTTTATATAACCTGATTGTGCATCATTAATAATAGTTGGCAAAACCTCGAGTTTTGAAGCTAGCGCCTTTGTGGCAATCTTGTAATCAACGTTTAAGAGTGAGATGGGCCTTCAGTTTCTGAGGTAAGATAGATTAAAGAAGATAATAGCATCATAACAGATCCAAACGAAATTCTAGACGAGCAGAGGAGGTTTTATCAGTGATTCTAAAAGTTTGGATACCATCCAATAGTCTAATCTGCATTTTATTTTTTGATCTTGGGATCGCCAAGTAAACTGTTTTTCATTTGGGTTTAGTTTTCTCCACACATCTTCTAGATCCAAGTCGAACATCATTAATTTAATTTCCTCCACAACTTTTCGTTTGAAGGAGAAATCTCATCCCCCTTCCTTATCTTTATAAAGAAGACATTTAAGATCACCGCCAACAAGGATGCCCTCGCCTGAAAATTGCTGGAGTAAATTATTGGGTTCTTTGAAAAATTTAATCTGTGAGCTAGGGTCATTTCGTGTGTAGATATTCACGCAAATAATCCTCCAATCTTCTACTAAGATTTGAAGAACAAGAAATCTGCCATCTTCACTTTGACTTTGGTTTTGAATCGCTATTTTCAATTTAGGATTAAATAAGATCACAACACCTCTGCTGTGTTTACTGCCATGAAAAAATAAATTTTGCTACTCTATTCATTGCTCCACTTCTTTTTTTGATCACTGGAGCTGTAGGTCTCTTGCAAGAAAATTATCAAGGCGTTCTTTTTATGAAGCTGCCTGAAGATAGCGTGCCTCTTTCTCTGGCAGTTTAAACCCCTAACATTGAGCCTAACAAAATTTAGATTGTGCATAGATATAGTATTTAAATAAAATTGGGAAAAAATTCTGCGAGGAAAACCTTAATACTAAACATAGCAGGCGAAATGCGCAAGGTACAAGATAAAACACACAACACATATTACTCAATTAACTCCTAAGTGGAGTATTTTAGGCTCGGCCAAGCAGAATCCAGGTAACTCCGCGAGATGGGTAGGCGAAAGTTTATGCAAACGTCTCCTTCACATTGCTTATCTTCCATTTTGCTTCATATTCGTTTAAAATCACCTCTTTATCTATTTTCAGTGTGCCAACTTCGTTTACATACTTCAAAATTGCAGGATAGCTGATAAAAACTTTGGAATCTTGCCCAAGCTTTTCCTGAAGGTGCTTTTTGAAAGGGAGGAGAGCTTTTCCCTTATGTGTCTTCTTCGCAAAAAAAGCAGCTGCGATTCCGATCTGATTTTCTTTGAAAGGGTTACCTTTTAACCTGGCTGCAGCATTCCCCAAAATGTTCATCTTGTCTGTGTAACGTAAAAGGGCTATGTGTACTGGTCTTTGCCACTTCATGCTCCTCGCGCTTAATTTGGTTGGGGTTTGATGTGATCGTTCAATGTCGATTTGTCCACAAAGCCCTTCGAGGCCCATCTGTGTGGCAATAAAATATTGAATAAAAGCTACACAGTCATCTCCTTCAGCTTTTTCGGGGACGTTAAAGAAATCCAGCTTGTTTCTGCATGATCTATTATGAATCTCTTCCAATTCATCTTCTAGTGCTTCGAGCCTTCCGGCATCCGCCTTCACCTCCAAGTTTGACTTTAATTTGGTAACGTCGATGTTGACGAAGTTTAGCCCTTTTTCTACTTCTGAGATGTTGTCTTTCATGATACTTGTCTCTGCTTCGATGTTGATTAGTCTCATTAGTCAAAGGCAAATATGGTCCGGTTCGCTATTGACATGAGCACGAAATCAGTCATGTATATCCGATGTTAGAGCGCACAATGATACGAGCTAAGAATGGAATTAATAGACGCCTTACGCCACGAATGAGTAAACTCCATCCATGGATGATCTGTTTTGATGTTGCGATGTCACAGGAAGTTTTTAATCTATTGTACAAAGGGATAATAAATCGCACAAGTTATGGTTTAAGAAGAGTGTGTGCTTTGTTCAATAAATTTGAGGACTGTGAAGGATTTGTAAAGGAGCTAGGAGCTGGAAAAGGGGTTGTGAAACTTATTGTTGATGATAGCAAGAAGGGAATTATGAAATACAATTTTAAACAGGAAATCTTACAATTAAATTTTTTTTATGGGTACTGGAATGCATTTGGCATCATCCAGCATTGAAACAGGAAGAGTTTGTTTTTCACGTACATGTACAGTCTCAAAATGTAATCAAGTTGAGACAAGAACATCATACATTGTAGTCTACCTAGAATTATAAGTTTCATACTGGATTTTATGATTTTATATACTTGAATTGAGCATTCATTGATTGTGTTGTATGAAATAATGTCGCTGAAATGGTCAGCAATAATTATCTTTGGCAGAACAACAATTCTTCTCGTAATCTTTGGCAGGACCATAAAAATTTAAATTCCTCTATTTTAAAAAATACAACCACACTTTTGAATTTTCGGAACATGTTTCGATGTTTCAAACATCATCTTCAGTTGGTGAAACCAACAGACATTTCTACACACATGTAAATGAGCACCTTTTCCGGGACAAAAATTCTCATATTTTCAAGCATCTTAGTTTTTCTAAAAATTGTCACGATAATTGTGATGTTTCTTGCTTCAAAATTATTGATAATGCTACTTCTTTCTATCAACTCAAAATCAAGGAGAGCTTCCATATTGAGCGGTTGAAACCCGAACTCAACAAACAAGTTGATCATGTCAGTTTAGCATTACACTTTTAAACTTTTACCGTTATGTCAGTTGTGTTCTCTATAATATTGTTGGTTCGTTTGAATTTTACGTACTTGTAACGAACATTTAATCTACAAAGAATCATTGTATTGATAGTTATATATATATACGAACTATCTTGTAAAAAATTTTAATGTTACACTCACTATGGCTGAAGATGATGTTTGAAACATCGAAACATGTTCCGAAAATTTAAAAGTGTGGTTGTATTTTTTTAAAATATTAGTAACACTTGTGCTTTGCAGACCATTTGGAAAAGTTAAATTCTTCTATTATAACTTGTCAGCTCTGGGTATATAAGAAACTTTATGATCCCTTTAAGAAATAGGCTGACATTGTTTCTCTTATTTACTTCCATGCAACTTTTGACTCCAAGTCAGAGTTAAGCAGTTAAGACAAGTACTTCAAGCACTCTCTTGTAGGTTTTCCCTCAGCAACAGACTTCATGATCTCATCCATGAATTTATGACCACAAAAGAAACATTTCTCATCATGTTCACCTTTGGAAAATCCACAGGAGCAAAAGTGATGTGGATCTGTGGTAACACGATTGGGAATGAGGCTGTCTCTTGATTGATGATATGTCAAGAGAGAGGGCTGGCGGAGAGGTAGCCAAAGTTTGCTGATGTAATCATGCCTAAAAACTTGATTCCAGCGTTCTTTGAAAAGGCTGTTTCGTGCATAGCTGGCAATCTGAACATGCTTGGCTTCTCTCCCCTGCATGGTATTCACACCTAATCCAGTTTTGAATTTCTCGAATACCCACTGAGTGTGAATAGGGACCAAATGCCCAATGCTCCAAACTGTTGCAGATACATTGCCCTTGAAGAGTCTGACTGCTGTAAAGTAATCCTGGGCTAAGCCCTTCAGTTTATCAATGGCTGGCTGAGTTATGTGGTACATTGAAAAAATGGAGGCACAATCTCTGAGCTTAATTGCAAGGAAAACAATGAACAACAGTTTCATGAGCAGTTGGGGATCATCTGAATCCCCCTTGATGGCATTCACAAGGAACATAAACCCATGCAAAATAAGTCTTGAATCCTTTCCAGTCAGTCTGTAACTAAAGTCTTTGTCTTTAGACCTTTCTTCCAGCATCCACTTTCCAAGCTGCTTCTTCAAACGTCCAGCTTTAACATCACACTCTTGTGCCTTCATGTACCTCGACATTGCACATGCTGGGGACAATTGTGATAGGCTGGTGATCTTCTCAGGGAGGTTACTTAAGGAAATTGCTAGGTCAAGTAGCATTGTATGCAAATGCTGCACCCCATTGTTTTTGAGGTGAAGGGGCTCTATAACCTCTTTATCACACAGCTTTCCAATCAGTGGCTCAAACTCTTGCCTTGATTTTTTGCTTGCAATAAATTGAGTGACTTTTGCTCTTTTTGTTGAGGCAGCAAGGTTGGTGGGCAGCTTTGCTTTAAAACTTGATACTTGTTTGGCAATATTCAATCTCACTGTATATGACCATGGCTTCCACTTGCAATCACTTGTTGACCCAAATTTGCTATTCAGTGTAACACAGTCCTCTTTTGAGACATTTGCAAAACTGGAAAAATATTTTGCAGCATTGTTAAGTTCCCCATTAAGGAAAGCCAGAAATTTCATATCTGAGGGAACAAGTTCAAAAGTAAAAGTTACTTCCTTCCCTGACACTGTGTATGTCTTCATCTCAATTGCTGCAATTTGGGAAGCTAATTGTTGAGTGAATTTTTTTACAACTGGATGGTCCTCTTTGCAGTTTGCACCAAATAACAAAAAAATTATCATTTGGGCTAGCCACTCTTGACCCTACATTGAGGAAACTCACTAGCCAGGACATTGACTCATCCCACTTCCCAAAGGGTGCTCCATCCCCTCCAATTGCAACTTTAAAGGATCCTTCCTTGTTACCGAACCAATTGAGTTTGTCATTGTCCTTTCTAAATTCATCTGTTTCAAAGTAAAATTGACTCAGCATAATCACCATTGTCTCCAGGTCTCTGTAAACGCCATCTACATGTTCATCCCTGGGCAAGGTAGTGCACAGTATTTCTCTTACTGAGATGGTCTCTCCAACATTGATTTGCTGAATCTTTTGTATTAGAGCACTGTAAGCAAGTGGCCTTGGAATGGGAATTCCAGAACCAAATTTTATTCTCTCCCTTGAGAGATAACCTTTCATGGTTCTTTTCCCAGTATGTCTCATAACCATTGCTGATCTCCCTTGCTGATATTTTACCTTACCAATGATCCCCCCTGCATACAGTAGAGACAAGGAACGGATAAAATTTTCATTGCTTTCCTCATAGGCCTTCGCTTGGGCATTTGTTTTCATGGCTGCTGCCCTTTTGAGCTTTTTAGAAGAATCGAAATATTTAGAAATATCAGCCATCTTGCTGTACTTGAGAACGGTGGAAAACATTCCATCAAGAGTAGGGCCTCTGTTTTCCACTGAACCTCCATTCACCTCTGAAGCAGCAATCAGCGTCTCTAATTGTCTCCTGTGGGCACTACGTCTCGGCAAATTTAATTTACCCTCTCCAGTGAGTTCAAATGGGCTTTTTTTCCTACTTTGTGAAGTATTTTGAGAGATCTGAAATGCTGTCACACGGCTTTGAGTTGGCGGGGTTACCTCAACCTGACCTACACATTCTCGTATTTTTTCACTATTTTTTTGCAGGCGCTCCAGCTTTTTTCTCAGAGCAGAGAGCTCTTTACTCTTTGACAGATACTCTTGTTGGAGGCTAGCCCTTTCTCGAGCTAGTTCACCAACAGGGAATCGTTTCTTCTGCAAAAATTGAAGCGATCTTGGAGGGGTTCTCCTCTTCTTACTTCCCATCGGTCGACCGCCACGGTCACAGGCCACAGGCCACAGGTTTTCCTTTTAATTAAAATCGATCATTTTTGTTACAAATTTATACACATACGAAAGCAGAATTATGACCACTCAACTCAAAAGTATCACCAACTGCCATCTCTTCTGTGGCTCTACCGTTTTAGTTTTGCGCAAAGCGAACGCTTAATCTTCATTTACCTCAGTTTTAGAGGACCAATAGAGCCCTTCAATTGCAACTGTAATCGTACTCAGTAGCTCCCTGTTCACTACGAATGCAAATTCGGAAAAATACGGAAAAACTCGATAAATGAGGCATCAAAATAAAGATGGAAAGCCGTAGATTTTATTTGTTGGCGCCAAAAGTTTGTTCTCGTTCCCAGGCGCCCGCAAAAAGACAAAATAGAGCACGACTCGGGTCCTCTGAGTCACCATGAAAATGGCCGAGCGGCGGATGGCGTAAAAAAACTGGAAACTAGTGGACATTTTATTGGCTGATTTGATGCCATAATTTCCAAGCGTGAGTCTTGTTGCAATAAAATTCAAAGTCCTCACGGACAGCCTCCTTTCCTCAGTACCTCACAAGTGCTATTATTGAGTTTGGTCAGCGGTTGTCCAAAAAGGTAAATATGGCTGCAATCTTCAGTGATATTTACCATTTTGTTCGGAGGAAAACGTTCTAAGAATGATAATAGCAGACAAAAAGCAACTTAGATACCTAAACTTCATTTGCACCTTCAGGGATCCAGTGCTTGGGTAGCAGAGATCATCCTTTCTTTGTAAAATGTGACCCCCCCATTTGACTTTGATGCTAAAGGTGATAGCACGCTCACAACACACCTCCACTTTACAACAAAAGAAATAGGTTTTAGCACGCTTAATGTGTGTCCAGGAGCACACTTCATTAGCAAATTCTTTTGTTTCATAGGACACACTTGAAACAATAGAGGGTGACCAGTCGAACAAAAAAGCGTGTTAACCTTTGAAAACAAACCATATAGTGTGCAAAATGACACAACACACTAGCTGTGCATGCACTTAAGTGTGCAAGATCGCACGCAAAGTTTAGCTAGTCTAAGAGTGTGTTAACGTTCTGCGTCAAGAGTATTGCAAATATTGCAAATATTGACGAGTATTGTTACTTACCTTTCTTGAATTAGCCTTGGTCTTGGTGTGAAATCAGAGTATACTAATAATATTCGCACCCATCGATCGCTGTTTTGGAGTGCAATTTTCCAAAGACAATGAATTTTCTCCCACCCTTCGAAGAAGCAAGCTGAACTCAGTGTAAAATCTGAGGCTGACGTGCGTGTTTTAATCGAGTCTTAAGCTTATATTTTTTAGACAACAACGTTAGCCTTTCGAATGTGTTTTTAGATTCGTTCTTCAGTCTATGGAAAGCAATTTGAACACAGTTGACTGTGGAGAATGTTCTTTGAGCAATTCAGGTACTAAAACAAAAGAATAAGAACAAAATTTATTTTCGTTGTTGAATTACCAGTATCACGAGCGAGGAAACACGAGCAACAGTCAAATTCAGTTCCAGTCTTCGCGCGGTTGTACTTCAAGACATGGAAAAGCCTTGTCATTTTTTACCAAACGCGTTTCGGCAAAGCTTGTCATTCCCCGATGGTGATTTTCTAGTGTATTATTTAAACAGATAATATAAGTCCCCTTCCCCGATGCAAAGAACACACTCTCGTGTTACAAGCTATAGGGCATCTACAATATTAAAAAACGACACATTTTGGAAGCTTACAAGTTTGTTTAATAAAAACGCTTATAATTACAAAACTCGGGAAAAATATGAAAAACTTTACTAGCCACTAATAATCGTTTACATTATCTTTTAAAATAAGTTGTTGAAAAGCCTAATGATAACTAGAATTGTTCTACTGATTTGCTTGTTTTTTTAGCCGCTTTACCAGAGTTCTCCTTTTGCCTCTGCACTTAGAGTTTATCTTTGCCTTCACGTTTTCCCACTGAATTTCAAACGATGGTGAGTCAAACTTTTGACGAAGTGCAGATGACAAGTAACTTATTTTATGTTCGTCCAGCTTTTGGTAGCCAAAGCTACCTCCCATATTTCCGTTTGCCAACTCGGCTTCGCTAAAGAGGGCATCAATACATGCCAAAGCAGTAGTGGACATTTCTGATCCCATGAAAACGATTGAGCTAACTTTTTGACGTTGGTTATCTGTGGGACCATGGGATGTGCTGTTCAGCTGGCTGTTCTGCTGGATCAACGTCAGTGGTGCTCGTGAGGGAAAACTTACTGGCGAACTGTTTGAACAAGGCGGTTCCCTGAGGAGAACAGGAGGTGTGATTACGGCTGAGGGTGACTGAAGACCAGGCAAGAGATCAGCTGAAGAAGTGCTGCAATTTGCAGAGCTGTCGGGACAGATCGTATTTATGTCGCTCAACGAGTCTGAGAGTAACTCGGTCAACAGCGAGCCTTGGGACACTTCATTGACGTTTTCTTGTGGTTTTGGCCTGAGGGCAGTCAGCTCGGCGACTATCTGAGATAGGTGTCGTATCTGCTCCTTCAGATCGGGCATGACATCAACGAAATCTGTCTGAACCGCCATATCTGATGTTTGAGTTAGTGTAGCAGCCTTCTCGTCATCGCACTGGGTGCTGGCATCCGCTGTTGGCCTTGGTGTAACTGGATTCTTCTCGTTGCACTGGATGCCGGCATCTCTCGTCTGTGCTTTCAGGGGCGCTTGATGTTGTTTGAATTGGGAATGTCTCGCTGCCTGTCTTGCTCCGAATGATTTAAGCAACTGGTTCTGAAACACAAAAAGCAGTTGGAAACTTAGTTGATTGCACCAAGTTTCATGCCCAGTTCTTATAGCCTGTTTCACGCCTTTAGACTGTTGGAAACATTGCAAAATAAAAACTACTCGTCTGAGACGATTTAAACATAAATCCGATCTTAAGACGAATTGCCGACCGAAATTTGGTTGATTCATCTGCTAGAAGGACTTGAAGACGTGATACCAGACGGTCGACAACAATGCATCTCTGAATTTCGTATCAAGGAACGCGGCTCAAATTCACGAACAGTAGCTATGGTTATAGTTAATCGTTTTTGACCGTGTATGATCAAAAACGATTTAGGTTAAAACAAAGACTTTAAACACGCGAGGGAAATTCAAAATTTTCGATAGCTATTCATGTGGAAGACTTGAATCTTCGGTGAGACCGAAGTATGGAGCAATTTGCAGATAATAATAAATAAGAATAAAATCATTGCTTCAATAATCGCTCTAGTTTAGTGTTTATGGCTTTTAAATGCGCTACGTTCTGCGTAACCGCCAATTGTGTATCAGCAGAGAGCCCAAGTTTTTGTGCTTTTGACGCGCTTAATTCTCAGAGAGATTCACACAAATCTCGCGCCGCAGAAATAATTGTTACGCAAATAAATTGTTTTCTTTTTTCGTTTCTCAGGAGCAGGTGAAAGTTTGTCTGCATGGGAAAAGGAAGCTAAAAACCGCATTGATTATGATTCCGTGAT
>NW_027179716.1:702500-720000 GCF_036669935.1 Montipora foliosa | reverse complement strand
CAATTAGTTGTATCCATCAAGTATTTTTCGCTGCTTTCTCTTCTTTGGCCCTCTTTCTTTCTGCTGTTGCTCTCTTGTCCTTTCTCTTTTTCAGCTCTTTCTCTCCTTCTCTCTCCTGATTCCTGCCAGATGTGCTGTTCCTAGTGGGATCATCTATGCCCAACAAAATAGGAATTAGTCAAAAGTTAAAACAAACATGACACAATTCGAAGAAAATGTTTGTGATCCACTGAAGGCAGGTGGAATTGTGTTCTTTTGATGTATACGTGAGACTTCAATAAACATCGGTAAGTAGTGTTAAGTGTTTTGTGTATTCTGTGTATTGTGTACTGTAAGTAGTAGAAATACTGTTTTGTAAGTATTTATTTTTAATTTAAATAAATAAATAAAGAAATCAATAAATAAAAAAAAGAGACTTCAACATATTTTTCCAGAGATCAATAATAATAATAATAATAATAATAATAATAATAACATGCACTCACCAGTCATTGTAGCATGTAATTCTCTTGACCCTTCAAAATTTCCTCTGAATGAAACCTGCAATGAAAAAACGTAAGGGAAGTATCCTACCCCAAATGAAATTACGGTATGTATTTTTAGTTGAAAAGTGGGTATTAAAATGTTCATTTTGGGATATTGTTAGGAGTAATAAAATAAGTCTTGATGGCCAGAATGACCTTGTGGCCAATGGAAGTAGCAATGTAGGTTTTTTTCTGAGACCCTATCCACGAAAGGAACTTGGTGCCAAGGAAACTAGTGATTCACATGTCCCAAGTGCTGATTACTCACCAGGCCTTGTCGCCAAAGGGAACTGGTGTGTACCTTAAGTGTCCAAGCCCAAGCCCAAGAGACCCTCATCCCAATTATTATCAAAACAGACTACTATTATTTTAGATGCAAGTGTTGATACCCTCAAAGGACTTGTTACTTCAGGAACTCTCCCAAGTGTCGATGCCCCAAAGGGCATCGTCGCCAAGGGAACGAGTGATGTTAGTGTCCCAAATGTCGAATCCTGGAAAGGCTTCATCCCCAAGGGAAATGTTGATGTTAGTTTCCCAAGTGTCGATTCCTCAAAAGGCTTCGTCGCCAAGGGAACTAGTGATGTTAGTTTCCCAAGTGTCGATTCCTCGAAAGGCTTCGTCGCCAAGGGAACGAGTGATGTTAGTGTCCCAAGTGTCGATTCCTCGAAAGGCTTCGTCGCCAAGGGAACGAGTGATGTTAGTGTCCCAAGTGTCGATTCCTCGAAAGGCTTCGTCGCCAAGGGAACGAGTGATGTTAGTGTCCCAAGTGTCGATTCCTCAAAAGGCTTCGTCGCCAAGGGAACGAGTGATGTTAGTGTCCCAAGTGTCGATTCCTCCAAAGGCTTCGTCGCCAAGGGAACGAGTAATGTTAGTGTCCCAAGTGTCGATTCCTCGAAAGGCTTCGTCGCCAAGGGAACGAGTGATGTTAGTGTCCCAAGTGTCGATTCCTCAAAAGGCCTCGTCGCCAAGGGAATTAGTGATGTTAGTGTCCCAAGTGTCGATTCCTCGAAAGGCTTCGTCGCCAAGGGAATTAGTAATGTTAGTGTCCCAAGTGTCGATTCCTCCAAAGGCTTCGTCGCCAAGGGAACGAGTAATGTTAGTGTCCCAAGTGTCGATTCCTCGAAAGGCTTCGTCGCCAAGGGAACGAGTGATGTTAGTGTCCCAAGTGTCGATTCCTCGAAAGGCCTCGTCGCCAAGGGAATTAGTGATGTTAGTGTCCCAAGTGTCGATTCCTCGAAAGGCTTCGTCGCCAAGGGAATTAGTGATGTTAGTGTCCCAAGTGTCGATTCCTCGAAAGGCTTCGTCGCCAAGGGAACGAGTGATGTTAGTGTCCCAAGTGTCGATTCCTCGAAAGGCTTCGTCGCCAAGGGAATTAGTGATGTTAGTGTCCCAAGTGTCAATTCCTCGAAAGGCTTCGTCGCCAAGGGAATTAGTGATGTTAGTGTCCCAAGTGTCGATTCCTCGAAAGGCTTCGTCGCCAAGGGAATGAGTGATGTTAGTGTCCCAAGTGTCGATTCCTCGAAAGGCTTCGTCGCCAAGGGAACGAGTGATGTTAGTGTCCCAAGTGTCGATTGCTCGAAAGGCTTCGTCGCCAAGGGAAATGTTGATGTTATTGTCCCAAGTGTCGATTCCTCGAAAGGCTTCGTCGCCAAGGGAACTGGTGATGTTAATGTCCCAAGTGTTGATTCCTCCAAAGGCTTTGTTGCCAAGGGAACTGGTGATGTTAGTGTATCAGAAATGTTGATGCTCAAAAAAGCTTCCTTCCCGGGTGCCCGAAAGAGCAATTCTTTGGTTTGGGAACCACTGATTATATTTAGTGACTAGTTTACATTTAGCTGGAAGATTATGTACGTCCTTAAGAAATCAATAATTGCTATATGTACATGTACGTGTATATAGCAAGATATAGCAAATATCCCCATATTTTGAAAAGATGCCCTCTTACTGGTAATGAGTTTACTTGAGTGTACTGGATATGTTGAAGTACAGGTTTTTTTACACTTCGTCTCATTTCATACATGTAGATAACATTCAGCGCAAAATTTGTTGATGCAATGGATATCTACACTGACGAATGAATGTCAGCTGATTTGATTTTATTTTGGCCTTCATCATATCTTCTGTTAGGTGGAGATAGGCGGATTATTTGCTGCCTGCAATTTATACATTTTGGTCAATTAAAATGCTTTTTAGGGTAGGGTACTTCCCTTACCTCAGAACCAAGTAACATCGCAACTTGTCCTGCCTCCTATGAAGTAGTAAAATGAAAGGGTGTAAGAGTTGACAGGGTACTAATAATGATAGTAGTTGTGAGCAGTGGTAAACATATTATTTAACTATAACTATAGATGTATTTATGTATTATGTTATCCCAACGACAAACGTCAAGGTTGCAAAAGTTACGGTTATTTTTTGCATAAGTACGTGATTCTCTAAAATTAAACTGATGCAAATGCTAAGGAGAATGGCAACTGGCATAATTGGACAACAACTTGTCTCCACAATTCAGTATTTGTCAAATACTGTATAATAGCGAATTCTTAAATGTGGTGAAAAGATGCTGTACTGAATTCATGCATTTCTTCAAACATGTCTTTTTTGTTTGTTTCCTTTCTTCCAGTTTGCAAGCCTGTTGTTATGACGTATGATGCTTTCGAGTACATTTGTCTTCCTTGTAATATTTGGTGAAGGAAAGTGGTTGAACAGTCAACAAGGCTGACAGATTGACATATTGAGGATCATGATTTAATTCACTTCAGGTAATTTATGTTCATGAAAGCAACAGTAATACTTGGGCTACCATCATTTGTGTAATAGTTTCATTTGTCCATATTAATTTGTATGATGCTATATGTAAGTACCCTTTCAGTGACATGAACAACAGAATTTCCTTCTACTTCATCTGCATGTTTAATCAGTTTTCCTTGTGTGTGAAGGGTAAAGTAGAGAGGAGCCTTTTCCATTGACCCAACCCAGTCATATACCTCCTGCAAAATAGTGGAAAGAGACATAAATTTTAATTAAAATAAACAATCAATAATTATTATCCTGAAATGTACTGGTACTTAATGTATCCATAATGTTTGCTTCATTTTCACCTGGTACAAAGCATTCCTAGAAAAGTATCTTGTTATTGGCTCCTCTATGTTGTTCAATCTCACTCGTAGTTGAACCCCATCCTTTGGTTCTGCAAGCAGTCTTAGGTGTCGCTGCCTTCTGATGTTTATCTACAAATAACATAGAATGTACATGTACATGTACATGACTGAATCTTGGAATTTGTGTGGAGAAAAGTACTGTAAGAGGTAGTTTTATTGTTTTATAGAACTCGAGGTCCGGTCTAGTAATGATCATTTCATATTCCGTACCGATAAGACAAAATCTATGTTTGTAAAATGGGCCTAGGCAACGCACTAAGATTACATGTAGTGTTTCCAATGTCGATTAGATGAGAGTTAAACCAATCATAAGGAAGTTTCAGATAATACATCTGACCACTGCAGGCAAAGCACTTTCCCTTTCTCTGTCAAAATCTCTTGAGGACTCTTTCCACAGTATCATGAACCACAGAAACCAATCTTGATGATAGCAGTCACACATGTACCAGGAAATCCCTTCACTTGTCACTTGTCACTTGTCACACAATATTGATTTGAAATTACACATAGGAGACAAAGTCCTGAACAACCACAACAGCCAACTAGAGAGCCACTTATGTAGCTATCCAAAGCGAGCCTTGATGTTTCTAAAAGTAGCTATTTACTGTTGTTACGAAAAATTTATTTTTTAAAAACTTATGGCAGTTCAAGGCTGCTACGAAAGAAGACTTTTCCGCAGCTCTTCGGGCTTCCAACATTAAAAGTTAGTAGCCCAAGTCATTTTTTCAAGAGCCAAGAATTAATTAATTAAAAAATTAATTAATTAAAAAATTTATTTAGAAATTTGGTTGCCCACGCTCGCAAATAAGGTTCCCCAGGCGACCAAGTGACCATTAGGCAGGAGTCTTGCAGTTCTCGAAAACTCCTAGAGTACAACACTTTGCATGACACACGACCTTTGCAAAATTTCTAGACAGTTCCGATAACTTTCAAAGAACATTCTCAATAATTATAATAATTATTGAGCCCTGTAACACTGTATTGCAGACTGTTTCCGGTAATTCAGCAATGCTTACATACCTTCGAATGCGTCGTTTCTTTTAAAGTAGTAATATCCTTTTGTTGCACCTGTAAAATTCCAAAATTATGTGAACATTATGGTAGCTGGACAAATTAAATTTGGTACACTGCTCTACCCTCACTTAAAACTTGTTATTTAAAACGAAGAATTTTGAAAATGAGTGGTTATCAATTTGGAATCATCACTGTTCGGATATGTCAGTTCAAGGCTGCTATGAAAGAAAATTTTTCCAATATTAAAAGTTAGTAGCCCAAGTCATTTTTTCAAGAGCCCAGAATTAATTAATTAAAAGTGAGGATAAAGCACCTTGAGATAAGTTAGGCCCCCGTTTAGAAATTTGGTTGCCCGCGCTCGCAAATAAGGTTCCCCAGGCGACCGAGTGACCGTTAGGCAGGAGTCTTGCAGTTCTCGAAAACTCCGAGAGTACAACACTTTGCGTGACACACAACCTTTGCAAAATTTGTAGACAGTTCCAATCACCTTCAAAGAACATTCTTGATAATTATAATAATTATTGAGCCCTGTAACACTTAGTATTGCAGACTGTTTCCGGTAATTCAGCAATGCTTACATACCGTCGAATGAGTCGTTTCTTTTACAGTAGTAATATCCTTTTGTTGCACCTGTAAAATTCCAAAATTATGTGAACATTATGGTAGCTGGACAAATTCAGTTTGGTTCACTGCTCTACCCTCACTTAAAACTTGTTATTTAAAACGAAGAATTTTGAAAATGAGTGGTTATCAATTTGGAATCATCACTGTTTGGATATGTGCTTTACTTGTTCGTTTTGAAGACTATTATTTGAAAATCCTTGGAACTTCTTATTTGACATATTCTTTTGATCATTTTTTGTTACTGTATTGCTGTCTTTTTCTTTAATCAGATATTATAAATATTTTTTTTGCAAGTTCTGCAAACAGCCACCATATTGTATCTATGAAATTAAAAAGTTCTTTATTAAGTATTGCTCTAGAATGATTGTAGCATCTCTTTCAGTCGGTGAAATATTATTTTACCATCAAGATTACAAGTATGAGAATTAAAAATATATGCCTTGATTCATGAGAGAACACAGTGTGCATACATGTATGGATCATACATGTATGATTAGATTCTTCACCACCATTAAATTTACCATGACAACCAGGGTGGAGACATTGAATTTTCAAATTTACCTAGAGTTGCTTGCATTTTCAAAAAGTGGCGGTAATCTGGTTGGGTGGGAAAATCATTTGCCATCAATAACCTGTAACAGCTTTTCTGGCAGCTAAACTATGAAGCTCTTTTGATCCTTATAGCAGAAAGTTTGCGAAGGAATGAACATATTCGTATCAGAAACTACAGGTTTATAAATTTTTAAAAAGCCTAGAAAGTCCTGTATGCTAACTTTTGTTTGGATGATGGCTTGGCATTCACTGTTAGCGGCAGGATTGTCGTCCACAATGCCCAACTGGTGGTCATTTCCAGAGGTCATCTGTTGTAATTCATTTTCTTGCTGTCTGCGCAGCTCTCTCCATTGGTCACGTCGCTTCCTGTAGATTTTAAACATCTCCCTTTCTTACCTTATTTATCATTTTTTGGGTTAATAAGTATAGGTAATCATATGAGAACATAAGAGCAATCCTAAATTGAGCATGATTGCAGGTTAGGTAAGTTGTTAGGAAAGAGCAGAACATTCTCAGCCTTGCATTTGTATGCTGTTTCATTTGTGAGATCAAACTACAGAGACATAATAATTATCACTGTCTTATTTACACTGTATTAATTTTGTTCTCAAGGAAAAATAATAGATTGAAATTACTTTCTTGTTGTTGCTATTTCTTTAAAGTGCCACTACGACCAGAAAAACAATTCTTCTTTTTCTTTGAATTTCAAAACTATGTTAACTCAACATAGTTAACTTAACACTAAGTGTTAATTAAAGGTCACTAAGTGACCCAAGTTTAAAATTCTTATTTTAAAAAGACACCTGTTTATTTTAACTGGGACTTTGTTATTTATTCCTCCACCATTACTAACTTTAAAATCTTTTTTCTTCTTTTTCTTTGGATTTCAAAACTATGTTGACTTAACACTAAGTGACCCAAGTTTTAAGTTCTTATTTTAAAAAGACACCTGTTTATTTTAACCGGAATTTTGTTATTTATTGCTCCACCATTACTAAATTTAAAATCTTGAGAGAGCTGGATCGAGGAGAAAATGAAGTCATAGACTTGCTGGTTTAAGAATGCAATGCATGTGTATGCGGCTGAATTAAAATGCAGGAGGAGGTTCAGGCTTTCAGAATTTTAAACTTGTGTTTTGCATATATAATAATTTGCATTTACATGCTGAAATTTAAATCTAGTGAGTAAATTACGTCACATTTCCCTAGATCCAACCCCCTGAGGTCCAATCGATCACTTTTGAACGTGAATAATGGTGGAGCATGAAATCCAAACCTTACACTCAAAATAAACAGCCTTTGGATCAAGATCAAAGCTCAAAATTTTGCCAATCAGTCAGGGAACAAAAATCAAATCAAAATCTGAAGAAAAGAAGAAAATGATTTTTTGATCATAGTAGCACTTTAGAGACTGATGGAATTTTGAGGAAGATACAGAGGGAAAAAAAACCTGTTTATTAGTATCACCCAACTAGTGGACTAACGCAAATCCTGCGTTTTAATTGGTTACGCTACTGGAGGACTATTAGTAATAGTCCTTGAGTAGCGAAAAGTAGGACACTTTCTTTCGTTTCATTCCCATATAAATATATTTTCTATTTGCAATTGCCAACTTTATTGTTGCCTTTTCTGTCCGACTAGTTGGGTGATACTAAAACAACTAGACCCTTAAAGTAGGCAAAAGAGTTCATCTCATTGTATCTGATTAGTACTTACAGCCTACAACCTACAGTAAGCAGTCGCATGGCCAATCGCCAAGGGTGACTACTGAATACAGCTTTTACAGTTACTTTGTGCTCTGTATATGTATGAGAAATCCCATGCAGACTCACCTTTCCATACTGAGGCCATGAATCATAGCTTTAATTTTATCAAACAATCTTGTTTGATCAAACTCATTGAGGACAGGACCTGCAGTAAACAATATGGTCTTTAAGCAACAATTTCCTAACACAGTCATTTAATTTTGTATCTTTCTTTTAGTGGAATGGTCATCAAGCTACATTGAGATTAATTCTATAGTAATTCTATATATTTCTTGAAAATCTTGTGCACGTTTAAGGCTAGTTAGAATATTTATATACATACCTTCAATGCGATCAATAAAAACTGGGGTTTGTTGGGTGGATGGCACCAAAAATATTATTTGGTCTTCGCAGCCATTTCCATATTTCTCGAGCACTAAGGTGGAAAATGACCAAGTCAAGAATTGATACATGTAGTAAACAACTTAGACAATACTAGCAAAAATGTTGTACTTTCTTTACTTGCCTTTTTTTCCATTTTCAGAAGTAGTTTCCGCAGCCCAAAAAAACCAGTCTTCTCGACTACTATTTTCTTGTACATTTTGAAGCACACTGAAAATTGGGAGTAAGTTGTATTAAATAATTGTTAGGTTATTATGATTTCCCCTTATTTCTGTTTTCTTGTCTAAAATGTTGGGTATGTGTCTGTGTACTGGATACAGTATTTTAAATATTGTATTTTGGTTAGGTATTGTTCTCATTCTTTTTCCTTTTATATACGTTATCTGTATCTACAACAAGTATTTAGTACGTACCTAAAGTAAAAGCCTGTTCAAATGTTCTGCATACCTATAATAGTTTACCGACAACCTTTCAAGGTTAAACATGTAGTGTAGATATAATAAAATCTTGTACAATGTACCTTAGCATGTTGGCTTGAAATTGGCTCCGACTGGAAGGATTAAGGAGGACAGTGACTACTGCCCTCTGATCTTCATACGCCTGCCAGCATATCTTTCGAAAGGGAAATGCATACATTCTAAGATGAGGTCAACCAGTGTATATATACAGGTTAAGATTTTAAGTGAGCAGGTAGTAAATCAAAGGTAATAACACTACTATAGTGGTCTGCCATGGCAAAAAGCTGGGTGTCTTACAGTCCTATTTTGCTTATGGTGTTTATGGAGCTGAACCCCTGGCAGCTGGCTTCTATTTAAACCCCTCCATACAGTTCTTGTTTGAAAGTGGACCACATTATTTATCTGCCTTTCCAAATGCCTCATGTCAAGGGAACAATTTATTTCATTTGTTTCATGAAAAAATTGTTTTGTGATTGAACTCACAAATCAAATGTTGCCAATAGTAGGCACATGGTGGCAAAGTATAATTATATAGATTGGTGATGCTTGTTTTCAACTAAAACGAAGTTTTTGAAATGTCAGTCACCTCTTCAAAGGAGTGGTTCAACAAAGGCACCATGAAAGTGTTTTCTTCTGCACATGAACCCTGCAGGAGACGTTCACACCTGTTTGTCTCATCGCTTCTGCTTTCCATGCTAACTAATGTTCCTGTGGAATATGATTATTTGATAGCACATACTCTGCAAAGCGTTTGTTCGATTTACTCAGGGTCACAACTTGCAACTTTACCCAGTGATTTTTCAAATAGGTGTGGTTGGGCTACTTAAAATTGTTGTGCAAGTTATACTTACAGATTACATACCTACCTCCTAATCCATTTGGAAACAAGTCTTCTTTTATTGTGCCGACTGAAATGATTTTTAAAATATAGATTTTAATTTCAGTTAGTGTTTGCTGAAGAAAAACATATTCAAGAAGTACTGTGGTCTGGTGAATTGACTAAGAGGATGAAAAGATTGTAAGTCAAATAGTATAGTGTTTGAAATCTACTCATTTGAAAGAAACATCTTGAAAGAAGGGAGGATACATGCTGTTATTAACTTGTTGTATTTTGACCACTCAGTTGTTTATACATTTGAAATCAGTAGTGATGCTTGATAACTCAAACAGGAAATCCAAAAACAAAATCAGTTTTTGCTTGAGGAGGATTTTCCAGCATTCGATGTGAAATAATGACAATATGTTGATTATATTATTGTGTGCTCATCGTTGTTGAATTCCAACTATAAGATACTTGAATTGCAATAACCCACTGTTTTGGGTAAGGTGGGTTTGATGTGGTGGCTACATGTATCAGTAACTTTAAAAAGGAGAAGTAGAAAAAAGAGAAAATCAGTGGTGAGGGAGTAAGCATGCCGATGAATCCAATCATGAATTAACCTTGCATTCCATCTCCATGAAATGGTGCTCCAGCAAACCCTAAAAGGCACAAGGAACATTAAAAGGAAATTAATGAAGAACAGTGTATGTATTTTTCGAGTCAACACGATGTGCTATGGAGTGTCTGCTAGATACTGAGTAACAAACATACATGTTGTACATTGTAATCAGCAAGACTTTACCTGCACCCTGTGAAGTTACGTTTGTGGCTAAGGCTTGTGTGCTTGATGTCACCAGAGTGTAGGGGAGTCTGTCTCTTCTCGCTTGCATTAAATTATGACATAAAAACACAACTTTGTGTTGGGGATTACTGTTTATCACTTTGTAAAATTTATTAGTTTCATTAACTTTTTGTCATTAATTACCTGAACTTTGTGAAATCACATTTGTGGCTCTTGTGATTGTTGATGTAGTTCCCAGCAGATTGAATGGTGGTCTTTGTCTTTGCACTTGTGAAAACTGCATCACTACATTGATAATTAACTTACTAACGTCACATTTCGGTATGGATGTAGATATAATTTCAATATTTGCAATAATTCCTAATATCCATTAAATTTTGTGTCCACAAATGGGTTGGGTCAATTTTATAGCTGTTATATATACCCCCTTTTCCTGTCAGTCAAACATTTGGGTGTAGTTTGGGACGTAAAACCCGGACTAAGCTATCTTGCCTGTTACGTCAGTCAAAAAGGCTTGAGAAGCGTGTTGTCTTAAAACAAGATTTGAAATATTGAGAAAGTACCGTTGTATATTAGGCACTTTAAAGTTTGGGTGTGTTCCTGTTGAGCTCGCTTTTGGAAAATGGGTGCTAGTTGTGCATGCCTGGTGTGTTTGATGTGATTTCAGGTAATTCTGTGAAACAAAAGTTCAAAGGTCCCACCCTTATTCCACAGTAAAGAAGGGAACTGCCCCACCACCCCCTCCCCCTCTCCTCCCCCTCTTTCCCCCCCCCCTTACTTGAGAACATCAATCAATACTCAATATTTACCTGGAGGAGGTGGGTTTACAACCACGTCATTGTGCAACAGATCAGTATCTGTCAAAGACAAAATGTTGCAGTAGTGAGTGCAATGATTGGAGGTTACTACTCAACACTACATTAATACCTTCAACAGTAAAATGTGTAAAGATCATAACAACTGTTTGATCAGTGCTTCACATGTCTTTTGATCTTCATGTATGCATCTTGGACAAGACAGTGCAATATGCTTTTCATTACTACTACAGCCTACAGTTTACTTTACTAACCATCCTCATCGCTCTCTGGTATTGTTATAAAACTAATATCAGAACCTGAAAAAAAAAATGTGTGGGAATTTTAATTCCTCATTATTATATGATTAATCGATTATGAACAGTGTTTTTTGTTTGATGCTTTTTTGGTCTTATTTTTTTATTTTAGCCTTTCCTTTCTGGGGTGCATCGTTTCATCATTACTTACATGTATTTGTGCATTAATTGAACAATGTATATGTACAGAGAACTTACCATCTGTATTGCTTCCTGCTAATGTTGCAAGATATCTTCTGGTTTCAACTAAATAAGGAAGAGGAGGAGCATGTATTTGTGAGGCCTGAGATGAGGCACACCAATCATCACAGAAGGAACCAAGGACTGAGATTCCCTGGAACTATTTTCTTCAAACTTTAGATGTATTTTGTCTCCCTTATTCAAAACTTGCTCAAAGACCATCTTTTTACGGTTAAGTCAGTGGATATTTTTGTAAATTTTGAAGTCTTAAAAGTTACAAATTGGACCTGAAAACTGAAAATGTGTAAGTCCAGTACCCTGACCACCTCATTACACTGCTTTGATTACGTTTTGTGTTTGTTTTAATATTATACTTACGTCCACCTCTTGGACGGAAGTTATCTGTTCTTCTGGTACTCTGATTGATGCCAGGATGTGCAGATAACTGCATGTTTAATGGCAAAGGTGATAGTGAAGGATTGTGTACAAAAGGGAGAGTTGGTGAGGAAGGGGATGAGTGTGATAATGGCGCTGATGACTGTGGGGATGACAGAGCGGCAGATGTAGCAAAAACTGTAGCATCTGAAGCAGTGTTGTCCTCAGGTTGGTTGGATGAAGCAGTACCTACATGTGAGATAGAGAACCAATGAAAATAATGTCACTAGTAGTGAGTTGATATTGTATGTTTCTTGGTGCTTCTCCGCAGTGACACAAGCATATCAATTAATATTTAATGCACAGGGTAGATGAAACAAAAATTAATAGATGTAAAAGGGATTATACTGTTATTTGAGTGATGGAAAAAGCAATGTTATGTTAAAATCCACTGTAACTACAGATGCATGTACTAAAAGTCATTTGGGTCAAATGTTGGATCAACAAGATCGAAAATAGGATACGCAAAAAGTTGTCAACGAATAAAACACAATGAATATTTTTTTGTAGATAGCAAAGTTGGGCTTAATTTTTCGACAATTTCGATTTTCAGATCAGCAACAGAATACCAGGCCACGAGAAATGGACCATAAAAGCACTGCTATCGCAGTCGTCGTGTTGGATATACCTCGTTCTTTAGTCCATGACGCAAGCACCACGCTAAGCTAAACTCAATTTAACCCCCAGCCATTTTACTCAATTCACTTTAACCTTTAAATAAGACGACTAAAGCACTGCGGCACCAGTCATTCCACTCAATTCACTCTATCCGACGCGAACCGCGGGAAACCCACTTTCGTTCACTCCGACGCTGCGGCTCGTGTCGAAAACGTTACGCCTCTTTGTTCCCCTGGTTGTTCTAAACCCAATTAGGCTAAACTTAGATCGGGGAAAATTTTAAATTGCTATTTATTTACCGTTAATGGAGATCTAGGATTTGTCACCAGACTTTGTCCCTGGGATTATAAGTTACGTCTTTCTCTTCGTTTGGTGGCCGGAATTCAATGTTTCAGGAAAAAGTGCGAAACAATCAAAGACAGACAAGAAAAAAGAAAGACTAAAGTAACATTCAAAACGTACCACCTCGGCTCCAGTACAAATAAATTTTCTTCTTAGCGTCCCCTCCAAAAAGTTCCATAATTTTCGCCCCGTCAGGGACGCCATGGTGAACGACACTCATGGAATGTCCTCTGTCATACGAGCTGATGATGTTCAAACTAATAAAAAGGGCAAATGTATTTTAGTCTCGTATTTTCTGATCGTAAAACACAGTGCTCGGTAACTTACCGCGAAAGATCCAGGTTAGCCAAGGTCGGGAAATGAGAAACCAACAACTGTTGTATCTCGCTTGAAGTGTGGTTTTTAGTGAACGCGATTTCTTTTGCCCTCCCTGCGTTTTTCAATGTTAGAAAGGCGTTTTTACCTGGAGCAGCTCTGAGTCGCTTCTCCAGATGGACAAAGACTCGCGAAAAAGCGCGACGGTTAAAACGTCTTGGTGGGCTTCTGTCATTTGTGGCAGATTCGCCATCACTTTCGCTATTCGACTGATTTCTTGACGACATGTTTGATAAGCGACGTGAAAATGTAGCGTCCTTAGACTTTGATCTAGAAATTTTAGGTGTTTCATATCACGTTACTATTGTTTGATGATGTCATACGAACGTTTCCTTTTTAGTTAGCAGTTTCCGGACTCAACCCATGCTTTCGCTGGCGCACAAATTATATTAAACAGAGTTTCGCCGTTTCTTCGTTTCTATGTCTTCTGTAACTCAACTTGAATGAAAGAAAGGCAATTATTAATAGTAAAGTGGTATGGCATATCCCCTCATATGTTGTGTGATAAAAAATCGACATGTCATTAATGTCGGGGCCTGTTACCTTTTTTTATCCTTTCAGAGCCCGATTATATGGCGAGTTTAATTCCAGCCAGAGCTATAAATGAAAAATCTTCATCTGTCGATGGCAGGATTTAAACCCCCGGCCGTAATCGCAATTATTCTAAATGCTTATTGCGTCTATTGTTCCATGCATTGTTATTCAAAGGATTCCGCAACAAGAAGACAATCGTGGCCGGGTATTCCAAAATCGCTCCCTAAATGAGGCTTCTCAACAAATTTCTAAAACGTATATTTGTGAAACGATCAATCTTGCGAGACCACGCGAGATAGCTTTTTGGTACATATATATTTTTACAACGAAACTGCGAAAAAAAAAAAATTGTGTTCTCTGTGTTGCCAAACCCACGCGATGTAGAAATGGAAAAAATTGTTTCATTGAGGCTTGCCTACATTTATTTTGCGTTAGCGGTAACAGAGATTTCTTTCGGATATAAACAGTTTCTGGTTGTCGTTCTTTTTCCGCGAAATCATCCAAGCTCCGAAACAACGCTCCGAACCAACACCCACTGCAGTGTGAAAATTGACTTCCAGGGAATGTTAAAAGAAAACTAAATGCAGAAGGAGGCATTATTCAGATTGTGGGACGAAACTATCAAAAATCATCTTGCTTAGATTTGGCTATATCCAGTCATTTATGATAGGCAAACAATTGAAAAATAAAAATTATTGCTCTGAGCAGAAGGGAGAAGGGCATCAGGAGGGCGTTGAAATGTGATTTAATAGCAGCCGATGTGCATTAGAACAATGCTGCTCATAAGTTGGAAACGCTATTTCACTATGGCAACGGCTTGGTCTGATTAACAATAATATTCGTCAGAAGGACCACACGAGTGAATATCGTTATCTTCAAATAGCAAAGAAGTGTTTCGTATAAAATAAAAAGTGGAAAGACGTACAGTGGCGACGACAAAATATGGACTTGAACCTGCTCATCGATTTGGAGAGAGGCCCTCGCACGGATTTAATCAGATGGCTTCAAATGCGGCATTTGTTGGCTAATCCTCTAAGTTGTGCGCAGTGCAATTGTGCTACGGAAATGAAGGAGAGAAATGACGACCACATAGATGGGTTTTTTTGGTAAGCGGGTTTTCTTCTTGATGTGAACAGTTAATGTAACGTCTGAGATCGACGATTAAGTTCAAGCAGTCATGAGCAGGTACGGCAATTAGGCTGATTTATGAGGTAAAAACTGTTTTGATATCAATCAAAGACAATAGAATACAATGCTATGTGAATAAATAGATAAGTAGATTGAGTTTAATTGTTGTATTTGATAAGAATTTGATGTAGCTTCCCATTCGACAGGGATTACAAAAAAAGAAATCAGCAAATGTAGGAAAGTAGATTATGCCGATCGTAATTTGTTGCGAACAGTTTCAAAGTGGTAAAATTTACCTACTCGAAGGTTGATTGCTTTGTGTTTCACATCCTTCGCAGGAGATGCTCTGGATGCAAAAAAAGGAGAAGCCTGCGTACTAACAGCTTCTTTGGGGAATTTCCCAAAGTGTCACTCGGAACACTTCTCCGAGTGATCTTTTCCTTCACTCAAGAAGATTCTCAAAAGAGGATAGCAGAGAACGTAAATTTAAATAAGAATCTGGTCTCACAGATCTGTAGAAGATTACAAGATTTTTGTGCTGTGGATCTTCAATATCGACCAGTCATACCATTCAGAGGAGCCGGAGCTATAGTCAAGTGTGACGAAAGCAAGTTTAACCACAAAGCTAAGGTAACATGTCTACATGTAAAACATGTCTTAAGGGGTGTGACTTTTAAATTTTCAAACCGTTGGTAAGGATGCTTAAAAAAGTCATTTCTTCAGTGCCTGTAACTCTACTTCACGATTTTCTAGTTTAGACTAAAAATGGCAGGAACTGAAACCGTTTTTCAACAGCCAATGAAATATGGCCTTTGTTGGATTCGAGTCTCTCTTTCCCAACCGCTGGTCAAGGGAACGCTGACTCTGGGAACGAGATTGACTCACAGTCGTTCGGTTCCTTCGATCTAATGGTCCCTATTGTTATTATCCGGTGAAAAAAGCGCATCTTCCTTTCTTTTCCTGAGTTTTTACATGTTTTTCACTGAAAAGCACGGCAGAGGACTGGGACTAGTTGTGCATGCGCCTTTCATTTGAAGTGATGTCAGATTTCAATTGAAAAAGTTACTTCAAAGAACCATCTATGCAGCCTTTTTTGTAGGGTTTTTAAATAAAAACTTTGTCAACCATTGTCTTTCTCTTGTTAAGCATCATTTGTAAAAAAGGAAACTGAGCGACCGAAATGGCGGGCATGGGAAGAGTATGCATAGTTCTAAATGATAACGTGAACAATAAAACAAAAAGGCACAGTAAAGTGGTTTCCCTAGTATTGACATGGAGCCTAATGATATGAACTCGCGCATTGTCTTGATAATGAAGCCGATGGTTTATCACTAACTGAAAAACTGTCTTCAGTAACCCTAACCCGGCCAGACTTACTATTTTACTCTGTCTAACGCCGGAGGATTCTACTCGTCAATGGGGAAATCGTCTGGTGTAGAAGCGGAATTATTTGAATTTTGATATTCTTGATTACTGTCGTTTTTTACCTCAATGATTCATGATTCCTACAAGATTTTTCTCCCAGATTCACGATTCGCGAAGACTTTTTGATCACCTAGTGACTTAATGATTTTCTCAGTGGTAACGGGCTGAAATTCCTAGCACGGTCTCTGAAACTGGGCTAGAATTTTCAGCCCACCCAAACGGGCTGAAAAAACCGCAAAAAGTCCACGTAATCGAAATGAAATTTCAGTCCGGGCTGAAAAAGGAACATGAGCATGCGCATCGACTGTGTTGTCGCATCTCAGTAAATTTTAGCACGAAAATGTGCGTATTGCGCCCGGGCTGTGATTCATCATGTAATCGCAACAACATTTCCGACCGCTGGGTGGGGCGAAATTTCATCCCGGGCTGGAACTTGCCATGTAATCAGGCCCTTAGGCCCATGGAGAATTTCAGCCTCGGCCGAAATTTCGCTTCGCCCATCAAGCTGAAATGTTGTTTCGATTACATGATAAATCTCAGCCCGGGCGCAAAAAGTGAATTTGCGTGGGAAAATTTACTGAGATGCGAAAACACAGTCGATGCGCGTGCTTACGGTCCTTATTCAGCGCGGGCTGAAATTTCATTTCGATTACATGGAATTTTTTGCTGAGATCTTGGCCCGTCTAACCAGGACGAAAACCATGTAATCAGACCCTGGTTTCATATCATTTGGTGTTCAAACTTCTGCTTCATCCAGATTCGGTATCATCATTCATTGTGTCTAGGTATGGATTTTTTTTGTAACTCAACATTAAGCACAAGGTTACTGGAGGAACAAGGGGACTGTCAACCCGGAATGCACAAATTATATAGGGAGTCCGGGGGCATGCTCCCCCGGAAAAAAGTTTTGAAAATAGGACTCTCGGAAACGCCATATCCTCCATTCCCTGGTTCGAACGTAATTCATTCATACGTGTATTTTGTCTTATTCTCCCGAGCCGTAGTACAAAGATTCATGGTTCTTACATTTTTTGTAACTATGATCCATGATTCATCATTCCGCTTCCAGCCCCGAAACGCCGGTACGTTGTGATGTAATGGGGTTCCATACCCACCATCCGAGTTCACATCATAACCTTCTCTTTAATTATTTCTGTCAGTACAACAGGGGAAGGAGGCCTGCTCGTGATACATGGGTATTTGGCATCATCACAGCTGAATACAGTCCTGCCAGAGGGTATTTCACAGTAGTTG
>NW_027179716.1:655000-695000 GCF_036669935.1 Montipora foliosa | reverse complement strand
GGTACGGAAATAATTTTTACGTTATCATGAAATGTACACCCTGCAGCACTGCAACATATTTCCCTCGTTAATGTTGCTAGTATCTTTTACTGTCTAGGGCCTGTTTTAAACGTTGCATTTTACATGTGCCGAATCAAATGCAAATGAGCGAAAACAATATATTTTTCTCATTTGCATTAGACTCGGCGCATGAAAAATGCGACGTTTAAAACGGGCCAAACAACGGGAATTAAGTGGTTAAAATTAAAAACTTGTGCAGGACGGTAAGTTTTATTCTTTTTCACTATTTACAAAAGCGCGCGCTCTCATTGGCTCGCTATCTCGGATTATCAGCCGATAATCACCGCGACGGACAAAATGGCTGCCAGTAGTCGTTTTGCAACTGTTAAGTGAAGATGATTTCGTGTTGAAATTTTTTTTTCTCTTTTTGAAATAATCACCTGTGTATTTAAACTAAACAATTATTCGCCTCAGGCTCAGTTAAATATATACTCTTCCTATTGGTCGTCAGATGGAGGCTCCCAACACTCATCCGATTCAAAAATCGTGGAACAAATTTTAAAGTTTGAACTTTTTTTTCAGAAGCCAGATTAATCTTCATTTGCATAATTGCCCAGAGAAAGCCGTGGAATGCCAGGTGCCGGGCTGCAAGCGGGTTATTAAGCGCAAAAATACAGCTGCCCATGTGGTTGAATCAGCTGTGTCTCATTTTCGACTTCAGTCTGGAGAGATACAGCGTTTGCGCCGCGAAATCCATGAAAAGGTAATATTTAATTCCTCCATGCGATAGCATATTTCATTAATCATTCCTGTAAGTAGTAGATAAAATATGAGCGGGAGATCTGTATGGGCGTTTACAATGGCGGGCCGATAGGCGAGCCATTGCAAACGTCCATACAGATCGGACGCGAATATTTTGTCCTGCTAATGCAAAGTATTGTTATTTTAATCAGTAGAGATCTAACGGTATATCAAAAGTTAATGAATACCAATTAGCTGAGCAGGAGTTTGTATCAAAAGTTATTCTACTGTTTAATAATTCAGTTGATTTGTATTGGGGTTTACAGTTGTGTACATGTGATCTGAATACTGTGCTGGGATTGGTTTGCACCCTCATGAATTATTAATACATTTTACAACTGATCATAGGATCGCCCTATCAGGCTAATTTATAACTACAGTAGAACCTCCTCTAAGCGACCTACGAACATGTTGAAATTGTTTCGCTTCTGATGTTTCACAACAGCTACAAATCCTTAAAGCCTTGTAAATGTTAAGAATGAACTGAACATAAACTAAAGAGAATTGGATTGCGAGGATTTAATTTTACAGACCGGTAATTTACATGTTAACAAGCTAAGTGTGAAAAGCAATAGACCTGAGACCACAGAAGAGTCCGTAACTTTTGCGTTGGTTGTTAACGGTCGTATCATCTTGCAAGTGCCAACTCACGCGGCAATTATGGGGTGACCGCGTCTGTTCTTTTAGTTCTATTAGATCAGCAAATCAGCAAAATCAGTCCCAAATTTCGCCTCCTTGAAGATCTGTAGACAACAGAGTATATATATGCATTTCTTCTATTCACGCAGAAAGCGAATTTGGAGAAAACTTCGGTACTTCAAAGCAAGTTCTATCTCTTTTAATAATAACCAGGGATGCGATGCTACAACACCCCACTGATTATCCAATTTCCGCTCTATATCCATTACGTCGTCGCTTACGGGAAGTTAAAAAGCAAATGAAAACTCGCGATCTCCTATACAGGAGGTTCCCAATATGCTAATGTGATCTGTTATTTTCGAAAACTAGGGGAGGAGTTGTGAAAAGGGTAATTGTGAAGAAGAGCTCCCCAAAAAACCTGTCGGCCGACTGTCGGTCAACTGTCGGCCAACAGTCGGCCGACTGTTGCCCAACTGTCGGCCGACTGTTGGCCGACTGTTGGCCGACAGTTGGGCAACAGTCGGTCGACTGTCGGCCAACAGTCGGCCGACTGTTGCCCAACTGTCGGCCGACAGTTTGTGTTATGTTTGAGGCCAAAGTGTTGGCCGACTGTCGGCCAACAGTCGGCCGACAGTCGGTGACCTGTTGGCAACTTGTCGGTAACGTGTCGGTAACCTGTTGGCGGGACAAACTAAAATGATCGTAAGCATTTACTTGTCTATTGCTTCTAAACCACGCGAAAAGAGCTAAAGGCAGTTCATAACGATACCTTGAGCAGCACTTATACTACTAATATGGCTTTTGTCCACTGTTTTAGCGTTGGCTAGCGATACTTGCCCACATTGTAAACATCATTCATACATACATGACATAACATAAGAGGCCGCGTTGCATTGTAGGGCGATTTGAAGGAAAGTGTTTGTCTCCTCTACTAACTACGTATTGATACGTAGCTTATGGTTTTCAGAGTTTTTAGCAGAGTTTTCGATTAAATTATCTTCCAATGCGATTCTTAGATTGTCTGGTGTGTTGTAAATTACGCAAGTGATATATCCCATATGCATCTGATAACAACTGATAACAGTTGATCGGTAAGTTGGTGAAGTCTGTCGAGTCATACATCACCATTACGGAATGTCACGTTAACTGCTCGTTTTTACCACAATTTTTCTTTTTTCTTAACCGATCGGTAACCTGTTGGTTAGCTGTCGGTAGACTGTCGGTAAGCTGTCGGCCGACTGTTGGCCGACAGTTGACCGACAGTCGGCCGACAGGTTTTTTGGGGAGCTCTTCTTCACAATTACCGTGAAAAGATGGTCGGAACGTTTGCTATATTCTCTATTAGAGTTACAACCACCGCAGCACCTTTCCATATCTAACGTGAGAAAGCCATGTATTTTTATTGGATGCTTGATACACCAAGCTCAATTCGATTCTCACGATGAGGAATTTGCCTCGCGAGGTGAATTGCTCACCAAAAGTTCCCCGCACACGGTGAGGAAACGGCTGAGCAAACCGCCACGCTCTTTCCTCAAGTAATCAAACGTTTTCTCTCATATTATTAGAGCAACCCACAAAATCAATGTGGCCCGAAGGAAAAACATTCGGCATCATTTCGATGGACTATAGAGAAGTTTTTGGAGTTTCATGCCCTTCACAGGACCAAGCAAGAACCCTTAACGAGCAAAGCCTTTATTAAAACTGGCCAAAGATGGAGGGGTGTCATCGACAACAACAGTGTGTTCTTACAACTGCGCGCAGCTGCTAATCCTGTAACAGCACATATAAGGTACAACCCGAAAATTTCCAAAACATAAATCAAATCAGGAAACTATTTCTCTTGTTCTCCATTCACGATTCAGAGAGTCCCCAACAGGGGTTTTGGGGAACAAAGAACATGGCTAATTTGAACGGGTAACACGGGAACAATGACAAAATATTTAAGGGAACAAAGGAACATAAACAATTTTAGAGATCAAAAAGCTGGGAACAAGTTAGAAAGTAATTTCGGGAACAAGGGAACCCAAGCAATTCTTTCAAGGGAACAAGGGAACAAGGACCCCCCATCCTACACTGGGAATGGTGATTAACAAAATTATAAACGAACTCACAAAAAGAACAACGTAAAACTTCTGGAAGCGATGATAATGGAAGAAAAGTATTATTCTTTTTCAGCAAGTAAAAATATAATCTTTTGTTTGACTAGGTTTGTTTTGATGCCTGGCGAGCACACCAAGGACAAGATTGTGGATGTTGGACACGTCACTCTTAAAGAAGGGGACATGTGGGGTGCGCGTGTGCCAGATATGAAGAGATTCATTGATGGAAATGGAAATCTGGCCGTTAAATTTATAATAAACTATCTGGAATATTAATTTATGCTATATTCGTTTAATTAATTAGGACTCCATGTAGAATACGCAATTTCATTGCTCCATTTAGTGCATGAACTAGAAGACATCGATTCTTTTTACACATTCAACACACTAAAACTGTAAAAATTGTAAAAATAAAACCTACTAGTCTTGAAACATCTTTCGCTCTTAGAACCTCTTCAGTCAGTATGCTTACACATATTTCAAGAATTTCTTAGTGAGTTGAATGTGTAAAAGGACCTCGACGTTCAAAGTTATTTAGCCATTTATTGAAACCATTTGTTGATGATAACACTCAACAACATCCACGGAAACCACAAGCGACATTTCCTAATGTTACAATAAATTTTTGAAAGGTCGTGAAAAACGAGACAACTTGCGACATCGATTTTCCACGCAACACGGTTAAGTGAGAAATCGACGGCCATTATGTTAGAGCGTTTTCACTCACGACGAGACCAGCAGCCATATTAGATTACTGAAACAAACGAATATTTGCATAAAAATAGAGTTATTCCCTGGATGATTAGTTTGGTACACCATCATGGCCGCCATTTCTTTGCTTTGGAACACCAACATGGCCGCCGTTACTTCATGTGAAAACGCTCTATACGAGTCGATTTTCCAAATATTCGGCGTCCTGCTTTGCGAGTTTTTGAGCCAAGGCGATTTTTAACTATTTTAAATTTGTTTCTAACAGATTATATTCATTTAGAATTACAATATTATTAAGCAAGACCCACCTGTTAATTATTATTGTTACTTGCGTTCGGCGAGCAATAGATCCAAGAAACCTAACCTATATATTAACTGCGATCTAATAGTCTCTGCTGACGAAAGTACCTTCTCCATCTGTAAATTCCAATCAAATAAATGTAACTCCTCTTCTTTATCACAAAGTCTTAGAGACTCACCCTGACCTTTTGATATATATTCCTTCCTTTTCAATGAGATCGAGGAACTAAAACTTTAATTGTGCTTTTCATTAATTTGGTGAAAAAAAAAGGCATTCAAAAAATGTCGTCACCTGCTTGTCAAAGTTCGCAGTGCCCGTGTTAACACATTGCTCCAGTACTTAACCGTTTTCACCAATCTCGGTAATCAAGTCCATGAGAATAATTCGTGTTCGTATTGACGTTTAAATTCGAGCATGTTTGAATTCGTGTACGGATCACTGGTATTTGTGTACGAACATAAGATGTTTGAGATCGAGTACGGATTCCAACCATGTTTAATTCATGTAACTTGTATTCGTATACGGATTACCAACGACGTGTGTATTGGAGTACGGATCGCTGGTACTCGTGTACGGATAGCAATGCGAGGTCTTATTGCGGAAGTCGTACTCGGTTACTCAGGAAAGTATAATGATCCAGGCTTTGTTAGTTCGTGATAAGTTGATCTTCAAAGTTGGGTGAAATTGAAGCCTGGATATAGGGTGCCAAGAGCGTTCGAGTGGACGAACCAAAAATACCTCAAAACTCCAATAATTTAAAAGATCTGATCAAGTGGATTGTTGTTTTAGTATAAGCACATGAAGGTCTTTCAACACACAAGAAATGAGCGAAATCTATTTTTCAAACCAGATCGACCGGACTGCTTTAACAGAGACAGCCTCTTAATTTCTCTTGAATTGCAAGAGTTTTAAAAGAAAACAAGCAAATCCTCAGCAAGCATTTGGAAAAGGAAAGAAGCCATTTCAGAGTGGACTGTCAAAAGCCAGCGAATAGGAATCACGCTAAAATTAGAAATCACAGACGTACTATAGCTCGTGATGTTACAGATCATACTTTATTTATTCCACTTTATCTCTGAAAACGAGATCATTTACATTTTGATGTACTTCATTGAAACACAGCAGCTTCGCTTGAAACCAGATTTGGCTAGAAAGGACAAACTTCAAACAAGATCTCCAACAAATTACCTGTACGTGCACTAAACAAACTTCTGAAAACACAAGCTGGTGATATTTTCCAAACAACTCTAGAGGCACAGGTCAGTATGGTCCCTTAATAACTGTTGCAGCAGAACCCCTTTCAGTGATTCCAATGCAATTTGTATCACCCCCGCTTCAATTTCACATAATTATTTTGTCAAACAACCTATTAATTCATTGGACGTATACCATAAAGTCACACTTATGTGTACAAGTTGTGACAACCAAGTAAATACAGCAACCTTTTTGGGCTTTTCTGAACAATTAAGATCAAACAGAAGAATTTTTGTGGATCATACAGCTATTGAATTGCCTTAAAATTGCCTTAGCTAGCAATAAAAAGTCAGCTCCTCCTTGTTGTAAAAGCCTGCTACACTCACAAATTTTGTAAAACAAAGACAACAAAATATAGTCCAAGGAAACAATAATTTCAAAGGAGGGAAAAACTCCTTGTGCAGGCTTTTACACTGAGGTATTACTGTAAATTAATTTGCCATTGTTTGTATTATAGTACACTTGAACCCCTATTAAGCGGCCACCAAACGGCCAGTAATCAAAGTCCCAATAAGGGCTGTTCTATCGTTTTTACGTGTATTAAGTGGCCAGTTCCCTTTAACTACATTTCTGAACGAGACTAAAGCAACCTTTACAAATTACGTTTTTTATGTGTACTTCTGTAAAGAACATGTACTGTATCTTGTTGGTTCCCCTTTGAATTTTGTACTCCAGCGTTGCTTTTTTGGCTGATTGTTGTCTGACCAAAGTGGATGGAATTTTTATTTTACTCTTGGTGTCGGTACATGGGGTTGTTGTTTTGCCCATTACAGGCTCGCAGCTTTCAAAAAAGGTTCTTGACGCAGTCTTGGTTTACTTTGGCCGGTTTTATAACAGACTGAGGAAACGGTTTGATCTTTAACAGACACCATAGATGGAAATCCAATACACATAGACTGCAAATCAAACCTCAAGTTGAATGAAACAAAATGGCTGTTATTCTCCTTGCTCTGTGTTCTCCATTTCTCGAAAAAGTGCTTAAGCTCCTTCAGCCGTTGGCCACTAGTAGAAGAAATGAGGCACTTATCATTAAACAGCTGGACAACCTTGCTAGCATGCTCCAATTAGGAAATTGCAGCTGATAAAGTATCATTTTCACTGGCCAGAGCTTCTTGGTATTTCTCAGAAAAAATGAAATAATGTACACAAAAATAAGTATCATTTATTAGTATTATTTGTGTTCCATATAGCTTCAAACGTATCAAGAAATGGTCCATTGTTGTGGGTCAAATTCCTCTTCACAGGTCCAAACAAAAGCTTTTTGTTGTTTATTGCGTTTAGGGAATTGTTCCGAGACTCGGTGAAGATGAATTTCAAATCTTCACAAAATTGTCGGCTTGTCAAATTAGCGGCACTAGGGGAGAGGAGTTTGGAAAGTTGCACATTAAGGTGCTGTTAACACAGGGGGTAACCATGGGAGGAAATGCGCTTCAATATGCTTGGTCTCTCAATACGTTTTGTGCATCAGCAAACCAGTTGATTAAATTTTATGAACACGAACTATCCTCGTCGCTGGGTGTAGTCCTGTGGTATTGCGAAAAACAAAAGAGAACAGATTTAATATTGCTCGGCTAGTACAGACAGTCTTCTACAACAGTTGAAGCCTACTAATATTTAGGTTTTGTGGCCCAGTTTAAAGAAATTGAGGAGGAATCTATTTTAGAAAAATAAAGACCTCGCAGAAACTCTCTCACTTGTTCGTAAATAAAAGGAAAAGTGATATCTCATATCAAGAAATGGTCCATTGTAGTGGGTCAAATTCGTCTTCACAAGTCCAAAGAAAGGTTTATTATTGTTGTTATTGACCCCAACCAAAAAACCTGGAAATTCTGAATTTGTTTATAGGATTTTGGATCAGTTGATAATAGTACGCAGCACAACGCCGCAAAATAGTGAAAGAGAACAGATTTAATATTGTTCTGCTAGTACAGATGGTCTTCTACAACAGTTGAAGCCTACTAATATTTAGGTTATGTGGCCCAGTTTAAAGAAATTGAGGAGGAATCTATTTTAGAAAAATAAAGACCTCGCAGAAACTCTCTCACTTGTTCGTAAATAAAAGGAAAAGTGATATCTCTTATCAAGAAATGGTCCATTGTAGTGGGTCAAATTCGCCTTCACAAGTCCAAAGAAAGGTTTATTATTGTTGTTATTGACCCTAACCAAAAAACCTGGAAATTCTGAATTTGTTTATAGGATTTTGGATCAGTTGATAATAGTATGCAGCACAACGCCGCAAAATAGTGAAAGGGAACAAAAGAGAACAGATTTAATATTGTTCCGCTAGTACAGATGGTCTTCTACAACAGTTGAAGCGTACTAATATTTAGGTTATGTGGCCCAGTTTAAAGAAATTTTGGAGGAATCTATTTTAGAAAAATAAAGACTTCGCAGAAACTCTCTCACTTGTTCGTAAATAAAAGGAAAAGTGATATCTCATATCAATAAATGGTCCATTGTAGTGGGTCAAATTCGTCTTCACAAGTCCAAAGAAAGGTTTATTATTGTTGTTATTTACTCCAACCAAGAAACCTGGAAATTCTGAATTTGTTTATAGGATTTCTGATCAGTTGATAATAGTACGCAGCACAACGCCGCAAATGATGTATCGCTCTAAAGCTAGTTTGCTGAAGGCCCGTACATCAACAGAATATTTCCCCTCTTTTGTAACTAAATGGCTGAGAGGAAATTTGTTCAGCAAGTGGATGATGTTGTTCCTTGTTTGATCGTCCAAGTTATCTGGGGTCTCCAATAGCCACCTCCTCTCTTTTTGACGCAACCTCTACGAGCCATTCAAGCTGTCGTTAACCAGCTTTGGAGAACACACCTAGTTTCCCGTTAGATACGCCTATTGTATTGTCTTCCTCTTCTAGGTTGATGGTATTCAACGCTGCATTGTCAGCCCTCTTATTCTGCGTCAGCAGAGTGACTACCTGTGTAACTATGCATGTTTGTGGGCGCTTTCCAAGTGTTGCCACATCAGTGAATATGAAATTCACAGGTACCCCCACTAGCATGGTTTGCCTCACAGTTACACTGCAGTCAACCAGAGGAAGGTTACAAGTTAATAGCTGTTCTCTTGAACAGCTTGCAGAAAACACATCGTAACAAGTTGGTGAATCTGTAAATCGTGTTATATATCCCAGAAATGCTGAGGCATACATTGATGCCAGGACTTCAACCTGGATGAACCAGAAAGGATATATAACATTGGCCTAGTAACTGTATATGAACAACGCTACAAGAAAACCTGTAAATCATGTTATATATCCCAGAAATACTCAGGCATACATTGATGCCAGGACTTCAACCTGGATGAACCAGAAAGGATATATAACATTGTCCTAGTAACTGTATATGAACATTGCTACAAGAAAACCTGTAAATCATGTTATATATCCCAGAAATGCTCAGGCATACATTGATGCCAGGACTTCAACCTGGATTAACCAGAAAGGAATTACAACTTTAGCCTAGTAACTGTATATGAAAATTGCTACAAGAAAACCTGCAAATCATGTTATATATCCCAGAAATGCTCAGGCATACATTGATGCCAGGACTTCAACCTGGATGAACCAGAAAGGATATATAACATAAGCCTAGTAACTGTATATGAAAATTGCTACAAGAAAACCTGTAAATCAAGTTATATATCCCAGAAATGCTCAGGCATACATTGACGGATGCCAGGACTTCAACCTGGGTGAACCAGAAAGGATTTATAACATTCGCCTTGTAACTGTATATGAACATCGGCTACAAGTAAACCTGCAAATCATGTTATATATCCCAGAAATGCTCAGGCATACATTGATGCCAGGACTTCAACCTGGATGAACGAGAAAGGATATATAACATTGGCCTAGTACCTGTAAATGAACATCGCTACAAGAAAACCTGTAAATCATGTTGCAATATTCCAGAAATTCTACAGCACATGGTGATCCCAGGATTTCAACCTGCATGAACCAGATACATGGCATGCTGGTAGTGCATCAATTTCTCTTTTAGTGGTATAATTTCAGACTTTCTTACCAAGTAGTACAGTACCTGAATCATCTCCTCGCAGAATGTTACCTGATTTAACAGGTATGTTTCTGCAACATCTTTGTTACTGCAAAATTGTTTAAGATTCTTCAATGGAAGTGATCGGATGACAATGTCTTCTATATTATCCAGAAACCTGCGTTATGTTGACCCTAAAAACCATAGAAATTTTGTTACAATGCCTATTTACCATCTACTAATGGTTGGAATATTACATACTTTAGTTACCTGTTGATGTGTAATACTACTTATTTACAGTACAGTGCATTTGAAAATAATGCACCAAGTATTAAAAACCAGCAGGTCAGTTAATAAACTGATAATGTAATTATTAGGTATAACATACACTATAAGATCCAATTTTCTATCAAGTATGAAGATAAAGTTTACCTGAGAATGATACGACTTGAATGTTGTGGCGTTCAATGCCACTTTCCTGACCAGGCTTTGCCTTCACAAGGACTCTGTCTCTCCCCTTCATGCTGTCTGGTCCATACACAGCTAAAACAGCATTGCAGTCCTTAAGGCTCCCACACTCATAAGCAAACATGCCCAAGGAACTTAACAACTGCTCTGTGTTTCTAAGCTCACAGTGCAGAGCACATAAGTTGACATCACATAGATCCTCTTCAAGAAGAAAGAGCAAGTCATCTCTTAGCCCCTTCCAACTGCAAAAAAAAAAAGAAGAAAGAGTGCAAGGTTAAATTACAATTTCTTTCTTACCTAACATTAATTACTTTCTAATGCACCTGATGACATATCCTGGACTGGCTAAAAGCCAGTAGCCACAAAAACACTAAAAATTCAAAATGCTACATACATGAACATTTTGTATTTAAAATAAGCATGCAGTAATTATCAATTACAGAAATTTTTTACATCCTCCAGCAAGGAAAGCCTTCTTTCTTTCAATTTTAGTAGGAATATTTTAAAAGGAATACTATTCCACTGTACTCACCCCCCTATATTTGCCTTGCTCTTATGGACACTGGACATGCACATCCCTGCAAAAGAATTACACATAAATGTAATACAGTTTTGACATATTGGTGATACAACAGGGAAAGGGTTTAATGAATATCAAAATATTGGAAGCGCACTCTGTGGATAAATGATACTGACAGTTTTGTTTGTCCAAATAAAGCTGGACTGCAGATTTTCTGCTGCAATACATTTGTAGCCCACTGAATATCAACAACAGTAAATACAAAAAAAATAAGACTGTTTCTCTTGTTATGAAAAATTGAGGAAAACTTGAAATATTCTAGGGCAAGAAACTGATTGTTTGAATGAGTGTAAGGTTCTTCAATTTAACTTAATTATGATAGATAGATATATTTTTTTATTTAAGTCAGCTCATTTTTACAAGACATAAAAGTGAAATTTACAAACAAAAGGAACTAAACACAGTACAGCTAAGGAATATGCAGGTAAGTCTGTGTGTTAAGTTATAAACCTGTGTCGATCAGAGCACCGAAATAACTGAGTTCCAGTCTACTTTGTATTGAAATATTTGGCTCTGGACAGCTGGCTGCTGGTCAAGGTATTTGGTGCTAAAACGTATGACAAATAGTTAAACTTCCAAATAAATGACACCATTGTCAAATGACAGTATGTGATTGGCATCTTATTTAATTATAGGCTAGGTCCTATGACAGTTATAATCATGTGATAACCTACCCGGATAACTTTGCAGTAAACACAACATTCAGGGTCTAACCTCCTCCCACAAAGTCCATCTACATTTTCATCAACATCATCATCTTTTCGCTTTAGAAGCATAATCAAAGCTTTGTAATCAAGAGTAACTGTCAAAAAAAAAAACAAATAGTAAATATTAAATTTTCAGTTTGATATATTACTGTAGCATGATCATCAATAAAACCATTGCCAAGAACTAGAACATTATTGAACGTCTTGGCACCCAAGGATTTGCATGTAATAAATATTAATTAAAACTCTAAAAAGTTTATACAGTCTAGGTATCAGAGTTAAAAAAAACAGAGTATAGGAAAGACTTCCTATAGACTTTTTAAGTCGATATATATATATAGACTAGTATAAACTATATACTATACTATATACTATATACTATAGTATAGTATATATAGACTAGTATAGACTTTTTAAGTCTTGAAATTGTCAAGCAGGTTGTTGCTCCTACGTGGTGCTCTTTTGAACTTTCGGAATGGATTTTAATTGATGGATCTTTTCGCTTACATCTTGCTGTCGTCTATAGGCCTCCTTACTCTGCAAAGCATCCTGTAACAATTTCTTCCTTTGTTTCCGAATTCTCCCAGTACCTTGAATCATTTGTTTTATGCATGGAGCCCATATTGTTATGTGGTGACTTTAACATCCATGTTGATGTTGTGGATAAACCCGATGCAGAATCATTTGTGGACCTACTTGATTCTTTTGGACTAGCTCAACATGTCCACTTTGCAACTCATGTTGAAGGACATATACTGGATTTAGTCATAACCAGGAAAATGGACAGTATCATTCAAGACACACCAATTTTAGGCTCCTTTCTATCCGACCATGCAACTGTATTGTTTAACTTAAAAGGTTTTAAGTCAGAATCCTCTGCCAAGGAAACGTGGTTTTGGAAAATAAAATCGATTAATCTTCCCAAGTTTAAGAATGATCTTCGTAATTCAGAATTGTTACTAAACACTCCTAAACGTCTTGCTGATCTCGTTGGTTGTTTTGGCACTACTCTAAAATCCATCATTGACAGACATGCTCCTTGGCGGAGAAAACCATGATTCAAAGAGCTCAAGCCCCGTGGTTGTCCGATGAGATCAGATCTGTGAAACGTCTCCGGAGGATAGCTGAGCGCAACTGGAGGTCTACAAAGTCTTAATGTGACCGGAGATCTTTCAAACTTCTTCGGAATAAAGCTGTCTTTCTTATGAACAAGTCTCGTTGTGAATTCTATACAGATTTCATGAGCAACATCTCTGATAATCAACGTAAGCTTTTTGCTGCTACAAAGAAACTGTTAAATCAGTCAGCAGAATCGCCCTTTTTACAGCACGGCGACAAGTTAGCTTTGGCTAACGACATGGGTTCGTTCTTCGTCAAGCAAATATCCAATCTTCGCGTTAGCCTTGATGGAATTCCGAACTCATGCAGTACTATCAGCTGCCATTCTTCTCAGTGTTCTTCCTTTACTGCGTTTCACTGTGTACACATGGACTATTTAAGGAAACTTGTGCTTAGAACGCCGACAAAATCCTGTTTACTCGATCCTGTTCCTACGAACATCATGAAAGGTTGCCTTGATGAGTTACTTCCGATATTAACAACCATGATAAACCTGTCGCTTGAATCTGGATTTTTCCCTGTTATTTGGAAAGATTCGGTTGTCACACCACTGTTAAAGAAACAAGGCCTTGACTTTGCTTTTAAAAATTTTCGACCTATCAGCAATCTTTCCTTTGTTTTAATATTGGCTGAAAGAGTGGCAGCTGATCAGATCCAGTCCTACTTAAATGAGAATGATCTTTTTCCTACATTGCAATCTACCTATCGACAGCACCACAGTACAGAAACTGCCCTACTTAAAGTCAAGAATGGCATTTTGATGAGCATGGAAGATAAGCATGTCACATTGCTTGTGCTTCTCGATTTAAGCGCCGCTTTTGATACTGTGGATCATCAGATTTTCTTAGATCGCCTCCAATTTGATTTTGGAATTTCAGGTTCTGCACTTAATTGGTTTGAATCGTACCTCTCTAATAGAACCCATCGTATCTCTATCGATGGTGTTCTATCGAATACTTTTAATCTTAAATTTGGAGTTCCACAAGGTAGCTGTCTCGGGCCATTATTATTTTCTCTCTATGCTATCAAGCTTTTTAAGATCGTTGAGTCACATCTTCCTAATCTCCATTGTTATGCAGATGACACACAACTGTATATCGCGTTTAGACCAGGAAATGATTTGGAGGAAACTGCTGCCTTAACTGGCATGGAATCATGTATTGCTGATATCAGTCAGTGGATGCACACGGATAAGTTAAAACTGAATTCAGATAAGACAGAATGTCTTCTAATTGGAACGCGACAACACCTTCAGAAAGTCAGCAACATCAGTATGTTATTGTTTGGCGACTCCCAAATTGCTCCATCATGTGCAGTTCGAAACTTAGGAACCTGGTTTGACTCGAAAATGAATATGCTAAGTCATATTAACAGAACTTGCTCATCTGCTTTTTATTATCTTTATAACATACGTAGAATTAGGAAATATTTAAGTCGTCCCACTACCGAATCATTAGTTCATGCTTTTATAACCAGTAGAGTAGATTATTGTAATAGGCTATTATATGGCCTCCCGAATTCACATATCATGAAACTCCAACGTATACAGAATGCCACAGCTCGGCTGGTCATAGGAGCACCAAGATTCTGTCATGTTACACCATTGCTTTTTAACCTTCATTGGCTCCTGATTAGTTACCGCATAAAGTTTAAGATTTTGCTTTTGACATTTAAGTGTTTATACGGTCTAGCTCGTAATTACCTGATTGATTTAATTTGCATCAAAAAGCAATCCAGATACTCCCTTAGGTCAAACCACTCTTTATTAACTGAGTTACCTGGCATTAAGGCCCGTCCAACCCTTGGCGATCCTGCATTCCAGTCAGCCGCACCTTATCTTTGGAATGCATTACCTTCAACAATTCGCAACATAAAGACATTGGACACTTTTAAGACTGCTGTTAAAACTCATTTTTTTAATTTAGCTTTTAAATAGGGCTATGGTTGTAGTTTTTAATAGTTTCTTATGTTTTAGTTCTCGTGACGGTTTGACATAATTTTATTTTAAAATATTGTGAAGCACAACTGAATATATTCATATAGAGGTCTGCGCTATATAAATGTAATTATTATTAATTATTAAAATGCCTTCCGTCAACAGTAAGTCCATTTTTCTTGATGACAGTCTTGTGGGCATTGAGATCTCTAATTAGGTCCTCAACATTTTTCCTACAAAATCAAAGGCAAGATATTTCAAATTACAAATTACTAAGTTTGCTTCATGGCCATTTGCATAATAATCATATTGCCAGCTGCAGGGTTTAAACTAGGATTTGGCAAGTGGGCATCCAAAATGTGCCATAAGGTCTGCTCAAATGAAAAGTTTATGTGGCAGCAAATGAAAATTAAAACTGTGGTCCTCCACAGGGCACCTATAGACACCAATCTGGCTAATAGCCTGGGCGGGTAATAAAATTCAGTATACTGTACCTAAATTAAAATATGCTGTTGAATGGGTCAAACATGGCCTCAAAGTCTAAAATAACTTTACCTGTTTTCCTTACAATTAGCAATTGCTATAGGATAGACACTCTTGGAACTTTCGCTGGAAGCATGATGGACATTGATTGGGACAATGCCAATCATTACTTGTTGCCTCCCTGCAGAAACACAGCAGCACATGTTAAATGTTGAAATAATAAATAATTTAATTATATATATATATATATATATATATATATATACATTTATGTAGGGTGGGAGGGGGAATCTGGACAACTGATTGCCTCACAAATCAGGATCGCCTCACTACTCCCCAGTCGATCGGCTATGCACGGTCCTATCCCCTTAAGAATTAATTAATAGTAGATTGAGGAGAGGAATCTGGACAACTGATTGCATGAGTGAAAATGTGATTCGGCCGGGAAGAACGAACCACATTTTCACTCATGCAATCAGTTGTCCAGATTCCTCTCCTCAATCTACTATTATATATATATATATATATATATATATATATATATATATATATAGTAAGAGAAAATGAACTAGTTTTCGTTCATATATTCGATCTACAGATCTGTTTTGTGGGAGTGTATCCCAGGACCTAGATGACAATGTTAATTCGTGGGTTTTTATATACCATTCCCTTTAAATTACAATAATTAGGTGTTTTTTAGTAAAAATTTGTTTGCATGCCTACAAGTGCTCGGAAACTCTGTTCTTTTGTTGATGGTGGCAAGCTCTTGTTTACATATAATGTAGAACTTTTCTAGGGTGCACAATTTGCATCTTTTGGTTGCATTAGAGTATGCCTGTGCCTTATCAAGAATTTTCCATCTGATCGTGTAATCTACTCCAGCTTCCTTTAACTGCCACACGTGCTTGCTGACTTCAGTTTGGTTGCTGTATACTTCATTTCTAAATGATTGTTTGCGATTGGCAAATCTAGACTTAAAGTTTGTGTCGGTTAAACCCACGTAACATTCACTCCCCTGCTCTGTTGTTACGGTGGCTTGGTATATGATGCCCTTTGTAAGGCACTGGTTCTCTAATGGGCAGTCCTCTTTCCTGCGGCACTTGCAGAGCCTGGCGTCGCTTATGGCTTCGCCTGAGTTGGTTTGCTTCAGCAGGCGATTGTTATGTGTGTCGATTGTACTCTTGACGTTGGGCACACAGCTGTAGGATAGCTTGAGGGTGTTGCGGTTGAATATAGGTCTTAAAGCGTGTCCTCTGGGGAAACATTCGCAGACAATGCACAAGAACTTCTTTCCCAGGTTAGTTCTCACTCTCATATCGAAGGGTGGGTTGTACCGTGTGATATTTCTTTTTCTTGGCCTGCGAATTTTCCTCGTGCTATTTTTTCGGGTGAACCTCAATTTGTATGTGTATCGGCTCTTGTCTAGTGCTGCCTGGTACGCCGGTGCTGCTTTGTTGATTACTTCTTGGTGAGACGAGATGTTCGACAGCCTTTGGTTTATATTCTCTGGGATTCGCTTGATGATGTTCGGTGGGTGATTGCTTTTTGCATGTACATAAGATGGTACGTTTCCGGGCTTCATGAAACGATAGTGTTTTCTGGTGTTTAGGTCCAGAGTCACCTCTCAGTAATTTACCACCTTTTTGTTCGCTTCAATGGTTATTTTCAGGTTTTTGCATATTTGCTTCTTAGTGCGCTCGGTGGTGCGTGGGGACCCTTGGGATATTGCAAGCCCGTCGTCTCTGTATAGTCCTATTGTGTCACCGCAAATTCTTTTGAAGGGAATGTTATATAAAGGGAATGGTATATCAAAACCCACAAGTTAACATTGTCATCTAGGTCCTGACGAGTGGGATACACTCCCACGAAACAGATCTGTAGATCGAATATATGAACGAAAACTAGTTCATTTTCTCTTACTAGACGAAGCTCCAATATTGTCGAGCACTCTTGAGGAAAAAAATCGGGTGACATATCCAGTGTTCGTTTGTTTGCCTCTGCCGCTTTTACGGTCGTTGAGCACTCTACCGAGACGTCTTCTACCATGGACAAGATATCGTTCAATTATTCCACAAAAAACATCCCTTGCGCGAACCGTAAAACCTATTTGACGACATTGGTTGAAAAAACCGACAAGCTAATCCGTAATATGACATGGAGAGCTTACCACTAGCTGCATTGTGAAGAACACATCGAAGGAAAAGAGACATATGGCTTCAACTCTAAACGTGCACCACCCGTGGTCGAAGGACTAAAAGTCTTCGAAAACAGAATGACCGGCCTGATCAGGGACATTGAATTCAGCGACCAGGTAAACGACTTCCAAAGAGAACTAAGGAAAGATATGAAAAGAGTCAAAGAAGATAACCACCTCGTAGTAAAAGTGGATAAAGCCACTAACTTTTACAGGATGAAACCTTGCGACTACAAAGACTTTGTCGACAAGAACATACAGAAATCATACGAAAAAGCAAATAAAGGGCAAGAGGCGAGGATCAACAAGGACGCCAAAGCAATTGCCGAAGAACTAGTTCTATCAGACAGGGTTGAAACCATGGCAAAACGGGATGCTTTCTTCATGCTAAAACACCATAAGCCCAATTTTAATAACGCATCCACATGCCGGCTAATTAACCCTAGAAAATCAGAAATCGGACGTATTAGCAAGGAAATACTCCAAAAGATCATGAAAGGTGTTGCCACATCCACCAACGTCAACCTCTGGCAGAACACTCAGTCAGTACTGGAATGGTTCAACGCAATAGAAAACAAGCCGAATGCAGCATTCATATGTTTTGACATCGTACATTTTTACCCATCGATTACGGAGAAACTGTTGTCTGAGGCAATTGATTTTGCATCGCAATATGTAAACATCTCACCATCGGAGAAACAGATTATTATGCATGCAAAACAAACACTGCTATTCAATCCAGACGCCCCATGGGTAAAGAAAGGTGCAAGCAACATTTTTTTCGACGTAACAATGGGGTCCTATGATGGCGCTGAGTCGTGCGAATTGGTCGTGGTATACATGCTTAACCTACTGAAAAGAATTTGCTGTGACACAACAGGACAATGCACCACCAAGCGCATTAAGAAGCAAATATGCAAGCTCTTCTCCGACAAAAACCTGAAAATAACCGTTGAAGCGAACAAAAAGGTGGTAAATTACTTAGACGTGACCCTGGACCTAAACACCGGAAAACACTATCGTTTCATGAAGCCCGGAAACGTACCATCTTATGTACATGCGTAAAGCAATCACCCACCGAACATCATCAAGCGAATCCCAGAGAATATAAACCAAAGGCTGTCGAACATCTCGTCTGACGAAGAAGTATTCAACAAAGCAGCACCAGCGTACCAGGCAGCACTAGACAAGAGCGGATACACATACAAATTGAGGTTCACCCCAAAAAATAGCACGAGGAAAATCCGCAGGCCGAAATATCACATGGTACAACTTACCCTTCTTCGATATGAGAGTGAGAACTAACCTGGGAAAGAAGTTCTTGTGCATTGTCTGGGAATGTTTCCCCAGAGGACACGCCTTAAGACCTATATTCAACCGCAACACCCTCAAGCTATCCTACAGCTGTATGCCCAACATCAAGAGTACAATCGACGCACATAAAAAGCGCCTGCTGAAGCAAACCAACTCAGGCGAAGCCATAAGCGACGCCAGGCTCTGCAATTGCCGCAGGAAAGAGAACTGCCCACTAGAGAACCAGTGCCTTACAAAGGGCATCGTATACCAAGCCACCGTAACAACAGAGCAGGGGAGTGAATGCTACGTGGGTTTAACCGACACAGACTTTAAGTCTAGATTTGCCAATCACAAACAATCATTTAGAAATGAAGTATACAGCAAGCACGTGTGGCAGTTAAAGGAAGCTGGAGTAGATTACACGATCAGATGGAAAATTCTTGATAAGGCACAGGCATACTGTAATGCAATCAAAAGATGCAAATTGTGCACCCTAGAAAAGTTCTACATTATATGTAAACAAGAGCTTGCCACCCTCAACAAAAGAACAGAGCTTGCGAGCACTTGTAGGCATGGAAACAAATTTTTACTAAAAAACACCTAATTATTGTAATTTCAAGGGAATGTTATATAAAAACCCACGAATTAACACTGTCATCTAGGTCCTGACGAGTGGGATACACTCCCACGAAACAGATCTGTAGATCGAATATATGAACGAAAACTAGTTCATTTTCTCTTACTAGACGAAGCTCCGATATTGTCAAGCAATCTTGAGGAAAAAAATCAGGTGACATCCAGTGTTTGTATATATATATATATATATATATTTAATTTTAACATAATTTATATGGCGCTAACTCCACTAATTGACCAAAGGGCTTTACAATTCATAATATAAAAAAAATTAAAAAGATCCCACTAGTAATAAAATATGAATAAATTAAAAACCTATTTACAGTCTTATTTATAAAAATATCACAATGAATCCTATTCTTAATTATCAAAAAGTTAAACATTATATGCTTTTTTAAAAAGATCGGTCTTAAAATGTTTCTTGAATAAATTAATTGTATCTAGACTTCTAAGATCTAATGGCAGCTCGTTCCAGAGTTTAGGTGCAGCAACGGAAAAGGCCCTGTCTCTGCATGTTTTAAGTCTTGACTTCCGAACTGCCAGAAGTTTTTGATCGGTAGAGCGTAATGTACGTGAACATGTACGATAACTAAGTAATTCCGTGATATATAATGATGCCATACCATTTAGCGCCTTATAAACTAACAATAAAACTTTAAAAAGAATCCAAAAGTGAACAGGTAACCAATGCAGTTGAATCAATACAGGGGTGATATGATCAAATTTCTTGGTTAAAGTAACAATACGAGCAGCCGTGTTTTGCACAGACTGCAAACTACTTATCAAAGGCTTAGGGAGGCCATACAATAAAGAGTTACAATAATCTAGTTTTGAACTAACAAACACATGAACAAGAATTTCCGTAGTTTCCTCAGCGAGGTACTTCCTAATTTTAGAAATGTTCCTTAAGTGGTAGTACAACGTTTTGCAGATCTTTTTTACATGTTCCACCATATTACAGCATTCATCGAAGGTGACACCAAGATTCCTACCTGAAGATTTGGGAAGTATTTGTTCATCACCAACTGACACGCATGGAATGGCAGGCTTTGGGCGGAATTTTGAACAAATTACAATCAGTTCAGTTTTCTCCTGATTGAGCTCTAGCATGTTGTTTGTCATCCACCAGTCAATATCTTTGACACATAGCTCAACAGATGACTTAGCTTGAGCGAGGTCAGCAAAGCAGTCAGTTTTAAAAGAAATGTAAAGTTGGGAATCATCAGCGTACAAATGATACTGTAGACTATGAAGATTGATAATATCAGCGATCGGAGATGTATATAATAAATACAGGAAGGGACCTAACACAGATCCTTGAGGTACCCCATGTGCGAAACAACGTTGTGATGATTGACAATCTTCAATTTGCGAGATTTAAGATACGAATCAAACCAAGCAAGGGCATTACCCTTTATACCAAAACGATGCGAGAGTCTAGATAACAGTATCAAATGGTCGACCGTGTCAAAGGCTGAGGACAAGTCAAGTAGAAGGAGTATAACCGACTTGTTATCATCAACAGCATGCAGTATGTCATTTTGTACTTTTAGTAAGGCCGTCTCAGTTGAGTGCAAGACCTTGAAAGCAGACTGATACATCTCATCTAGATGGTATGTCTTTATGTGGTCAGTCAATTCTTCAGCAAAGGCTTTCTTAATGATCTTTGAGACTAGTGTCAGATTGGAGAGAGTGTTAGAGACGAAAATTTGAAAACTGTTTGAAGTCAGCATCATATATATATATATATATATACATATATATATATATATATATACATACATAAAGTCAATCGGACAAAAGAGCTGTTCAGTGGTTTCTATATAACATTGTTATTTGTTTATTAGACATAACCAGTACAACGAAACACCAGTTTAATATTTGTTGCTCTGTGACTCAAGCAGTGCAAGTGTAAGCATTAAGAAAATGTTTACTTCTAAGAAAATGTTAAATCACCTAAGAAAACTAATGTTGAATGTTTACACCCTTTACAACAAAGCCTGTATAAACAAAAAAAAAATCACCTACCAAAAAATGGCCTTCTGTCAAGTTTGAGGTTGAGCTCTAATGTTTGCTGATCAGGATGATGTAGTCTAGTCTCCCTTGCCGCCCAAGCCACAGCAGCAGAGAGACTGACATGGTGCCCTTGTGGTGCTCCATGTGGTAGAGGCCTAATATCCAATGCCTTCCTGACAACACCAAATATCATTTTTCTCACAGCCTTAATTTGGGTCTTGTTTAGTAGGACAGGGATATTACTATTCCTCTAAGCAGATAAACAAAACAAACCATTACCTTTATTTACTTCACTCGAAAACAGAAAATATTGCTAAATATCAGTGTCACATAGAATGGTAATCTTAACAAACTAGATGAGATTCAGTCGTACATGATCTACAAGAAGAAGCTGAAACAACTTATAATTGCACTTTTATTAGTTTTACATTCTTTGCATAGCGTGGGTTTTGTGTGACTTGTAATCAGAGACTTTTTTTTAAGGAAAAAATTTATTGACCTTTCAAACGAATATATATTTACATATGTTCCGAGAGAAGCCCAGTGCACATTCTAAAGCAGTCCTTGATCATTCATCGTTTACTGTAGACACCACATCACTTCATCAACACAAACTATATTATTGCATGATCGCTCTTATTTGTCACATAGTGAGAGTGAACAGTACAAGTTGCGTGATTCAAGGTCCCGATCAGGCCTTGGCCGGAATGCGTCAAAGGTTGCGTGATTCAATGTCTGGCCAAGCGGAGGCATGGTTCAGGTCACCGACAAAACAACAACAAAAAAATAAACAGAGGGTAGATTATGAACTGCGCCGGCCCCAGAGCTGCGTGGTTAATAAGGGCCGGTCTTACAAGATTATCGTAGAGACATTAAAAATACATTTTCTGGGTAAAACTGAATAATGTTTATGTCGATAACAAGAAATAACTTCTTGTATATTCTTCTTGTAAAAAACTAGTCGAATGTCATGAATTTGTCAGCTAATATGATTCATGCAACCAAGCTTAATTGCTTGAGCCTTCATATGATTTATTATATGTCTGAGAAAATTGCAAATGTGTGTGCATTAATTGCTAATCTGTAGTGCAAATTAGAAGGAGAGATATTGGTCTGCTCTAATCAGCCGATCACAATGAAGTAATTTTCTCAGTCAAATAATGATAGGTCCAAAGTCATTTGGGCTATAAATCTGGCACCCTCAACAATGCACTTCACTTTAATATAACAACTAAGATCTAAGTTTCCCGTGAAGCCATAAAAATTTGAACTGCCCTTTTATATTAACTTATGCCCCAGTGGGGGAGGGGATGAACATTTACATGTAGCCAGAATTGACTGATATGCATGCATAACCAAATTCTTTGATCAAATTAAATACATTGAAGTATACTTACACTGGTTTGTCCCAACTTTGATATGTTTAACAACATCTGCCAGCCTTGGTCTGGAATCCTGGACTGTAGCTTGAAGTACAACAAGGTCCAGTCAGGCACATGGAGGGATTGAAAAAACTTGCCGGCGCTGCCACCGAGCATGATTTCCAAAGCCTCCTTCGGTTTTTTTTTTTTCTCATCAGCTGATCGGTGATGTCGCTCAGCGTTTTGGCCAATTCAGGTTTGAAAGCCTGATCGGCGATTACAGAAGCTAGATGCACTTGATATCTGTCGCAAAGATCGTTCAGTGAGTTCCACACATCGTCCACCTCCTCCTCGGCCTCCGTTGATTGACTGCCCTTAGTGGAACTAGACGTTACTTCATTGCGTAGGGACTCTAACTTTGAAAGTAAAAGTCCAAGATCGGTCTTCAGTTTACGGTTTTCCTCTTGGATACTGCTACTTGTAATGTTGTCCACACACGTTTGGTGTGTCGTTTTATCTTTGTTATCGCTGATCTCTGGTTTTGACTCGATTTTTACGTTATTAATCGCGTCAACCAACAAGCTGTACGCTTCTCTTTCGTTTGGCTTTGGGCACTTTTGGCGGAGAATGACAGAAAAAACACCGAATGAAGAGGCAATAGGGGCAACATCTTTGTATACACGTCGATCCAACTACGCACCATTTTTTAACTCCTCCAGTGGAAACGTCGTAAATTCATCCGGAAAGCTTGCAACCAATGGGCTGGTCGTCATGAAACGCGCCAAAGGAACGCTGCATATCTTAAAATTGAGGAGGAACCAATTCCTTGAATCGCTCGTTGGGCATTCGACGAGCTGAGCTCGTCGAATGTCAAAGTCGACCATCCTACACTCGATTCTCAATGAAGGCAAATTTTCCCGCCGTAAATTTAAATGCATGAAATCCAGCCTCATCAAACGTCAACCTAGTAATCCAGCCCTCAAAATAACCATGCTTCTCTCCACATGACTTTGTACACTACAGAGCTGATAAACTAACTGCTGACCTCTGGGGTATAAACCGCAAAGCCCGCACGATGATAGCTACAAGACCGACTTATGACGTCAGTCTGTAGCGACCAGACAGAACGAATTTTTGAACTTGCGGTTCTCTCTGGCTCGTGATGGTAGAAAACCGGGCTCGCAATCGCCAAAAAGAACCTCTGAACGGGGATTACCATCTTTTTTAACTTCTTGATCAGTTGTACCTTCATGCAGAGACGAGGGAACCACAAATTTAACATCACTCAACTTGCCGTTAATTAATAAAGATTTAGCTCGTTGTTGTTTCTCTGCCGCAAACATTGCTAGTTTTCTACAATTTTTCACAACGCTTCTGGAAATGGAAGGCACTTTTGCAGCTCCCTCGAACCCAGACTCTCTCTCTTTTGTTTCAAGAATCAAAATGGCGACTTAGCTTCGTGGCTGAATCCTTAGAGCTGAAAGGTTCGAACTGAGGTAAGTTTCATAAATGAATTTTATTTAACTGAATTCAGGTATGGCTGAAGTTATGTTGATATTTTGCTTGTTTTTTGCTTATTTTGGAAGGTAATATACATAGGCTCATCTTTTTATAGCCAGTGCCATCCATAATATCACCATTATTCCCAAACATTTCATTTGCACAGTTCATGTATAGTTTATTTGATATATATCATTCACAAAATTTAAGTCAGGTATCAGCAACTTTATTTTATATACACTGAAAAACAGTCAACACAGTTAACTGGTACTATTCTAGCCCTCCTCCAAATTCTGGTGGGTGTAGAGGTGCAGAGCTCCAGGATCGTTCTCTGTATGCCCCCTTCTCTGATATGTTCTCGTTCTGTAGAGATTCTTTACTCTGGAATAAACCTTCCTGTTTTCTTTTTCCATAACTTGCTTTGTGTAGCTGGAGTTCCGTCCTCCCTTCTGTGTTCCCTGGTGGAACATTCTTGACTGCTGGTGATTTTTCTTTTCTACTGGCTGACAATTGAAAATGGAAAGTCCTCCACATTTCTCGGGGAACTGAGGGACATGATACACTAGAGCTGGAGTAAAACAAAATAGATTTTTTCATCAAAGTTTAATCAGTTCTTTTATAAATTACTGTAGGATTGGAAATCATTGAAATTATCACCACAATAGAGAAATGGACCTTACCATGTATGTATGGAGTCACATCCTAAAAGCAAAAATATGGAGAAAAAAGTTATATTGGTAAGTACCTTGTATTTCAAGTGGTTTAAATGTTATTATATCCCAGATTAATTTAAAGGCTTCACTTTCTCAAATCGTAGCCAAGGAATAGTCTGCAAGCAGTCTCTTTTGCTCGATTAAAAATCGTTTCTTATTTCAGATATCATGTTTATCTTTGTCCCACTTTATAACCAGAGAACTTGCAAGCTGCTTTAACGGAGGTTTTCAATGCAAAGAACACAATTACCTCATCATGGTGTACCACTCGAAAGAACCTTGCCCATGTCCTTGCATGGTCCTTCCCTTGTAAAACAAATCTGGAATATTCTGGGAATTTCTAGAATTTTTCTAGAAATATTACAGAAAAGATTTCTAGAAGTTTCTAGAATATACCAGTTTTCTTTTCTGGAAAATTCTAGAATTTTCTAGAATGTTAATGAAACATGCTAATTAGGATAGAATCTGTCAGTTTTTTCCAGAAATCAAAATTTGGCATAAATCAGGTTTTTTCCAGCTTTTTCCAGCTTATTACAAAATGTCAGTTTCTAGATTTTTCTTGAAAATTCTTGCACACTCCTAAATGTAAGCAAGTGAAGACAGTGCATTCAATTCCAGCTTTTTCTAGCATATGCCAGATTTTTTCAGCATTATTCCAGCTTTTGCAAGCATTATTCCTTATGCTTTTAAATGTGTAACTATTCACAAATTAACTTCCATCAACAGTAAAACCATGCCCAACAAAAACAACAGTCATGACTTTCATTTTCCTAATGCCATATGCATTTATTTCAAATTCAATTGAAACATGTAAAACATCATTATCAGAAATATATGTTACATGTACATGTGATCTTTGTTTGTCAGTGCCCTGATCATGAAACAGTAACTTTAGAAATTTAAAACAGATAATAATTTTATGAGAAAAAAAGAGTGTTCATTCATAGCTTTCTGGGTTCTTGTCCTTTACATTTGGCCTTGTTGTTTTCTTTGCTTGCCCTCGCTTTCTTAAGAACCAGGCCAAGGTCCTTTCTAACAGATGACCTTGTGGCTGCCAGAAATTTTTTCTTTAACACAATACCTGTAAGATGGAAACAGCCAAATGAAATTAATTTAATGCGTGTTAACTGCATGGTAGTAGATATGTTTGTTACCTCTATTTAATTATTAAATTTATTTAGTGACTATTAATAATTTGACTAGTATCTCACTGCAAAGTACTTAATCCTGGGAAATAAGATATTAACAGAAAAATGTTCACCACATAGAAACAACTTTAAATGGTGACACCAGATGCTGGTTACATTGTAAGATGAGCCGTGGTTTGGCATGACCAAACAAATTTTGGGATTTTGTTACCTCAACAAGACTTCCTCAGGTCAAAAAAATGCTACATGTATATTAAGCATGTTGAAAAAAGGGAAAAAATATAGAGAAATCTAAACTAACTTTCTAAAAGACTCCTTCTTGATGGACTCAGGCCTGGTCGTGATTCATACGCTTTGTTGCATTGAAAACCAGTGACTGAAGAGCTCTGCAGTTCATTGGGTGTAAACAGCTTTTTGGCTAGTGCCTCCACTGCTGACTTTCCATCTGTGGTGTCTTCGATTGACTTGACTAATGCCTCCTAAAACAACAAGAGAACACATTAAATAAATATTAGAACTCAGTGCATTTTATCGTATATGCGTCAATGCTTTTTAGGTATCTAAACTTGTATAAAACAGGTGGGTTTTTACCAGTCTTCTTTCTCCCAATTCAGGCTTCTGACAATGTACTGTAGTGTACAGTAAAGGAGAGATTCAGACAAGACTGCAAATCCAGTGCCATACTTGCACTCATTTCAGTGTATTAACTACAACAGTATGATCGTCAGATAGAGCATTTTCAATTGAGTGTCGTAAAACCACAACCAAAGTAATTACTCTGACCAATCACAGCAGTCATAAACAATCCAATGAACCAATCAGAGTACAAAGCAAACACATGAAGCTGCCACCAAGCGCGGGAAAACGTGTGTGAGCAGGTCTCGATTGGTTTTGGTATCACTTCTGATTGGTTAATAAAGTGGTGCAAGATATTTTTATCCAGGCAATCACAAAGTGTAGCGATACAAAACCAAAGCAATTGTGAAATTACTTTCAACACTCAATTGAAAACTGCTCTAATTATAAATGTAATAACTTGTATGAGAGTCTCACAGCAAAGTACACATGTACAGTTTTAACATGTAGAATACAGTTTACTTATTAGTACATAATTTAAGTAGAACCCACTGGTTGAAAAATTCCCAACTATGACTGAATGATCAACCACAAAAACTATTTCTCCTGAAATAGGCCTGTATGTTTGACAGGTCTACAAACGGATGAAATCAATATCATTACTAAGGAATAGCCTGTATAGCAAGTGTTCCCGTAAAAATAAATTTTTACACATTCTGGCCATGCAAAAGTTGGGGTGAGAGCACAAAATCGGAGGACGGGGTTGGGAATGGGGAGGTGAGGAACACTTGCCTGCAAACCAGCACTATTTTGAAAAACCTGTTTGTTCACGAACGGGGCTTCTGATTGGTGCAGTGTGGTCATCTTGAGTGACAGGTTTAACAAGTAGCTAATAAATTGTCTTGTAGCACAGAAAAGTCAGAAAATAACGAGAAAAGTGAAGATCCATTTTGAACTAGAAATAACTGTAAACAAACACAGCAGGACAGTCGTGTGCCGAGTAGTTGAGCTCAGTAGCTGCTGCATTATATTTTTATTAACGGGAATTTTTTCACTGGCTTTGTTAACCGGTGTTGGATTCAATAAGTCAAAGCAAGCAAATATATGGATATTTCTTCTAATTTAAGTCTGCATTGTTTTGAAATGGGGAGAAGGTTTATTGATTCCATGAATCAATAACCATGTGTTTTAGTTTTTAAAGGAAGTAAAATCCTTCATCCAGTAATCTGTAATTGGCTATTTGACAAGCTGTCAATAGGGGGAATGAAATCAACCGTGACTAATTGGTGCATGTTTTTCAAAATCATGGGGTTTGCAGGCAAGCGTTTCCTCCCCCACCCCATCCTCCGATTTTTTGCTTTGGCTGCAATTTTGGTGTGGCCAGAATGTGGACAAATTCGTTCGTACAGGAACGCTTGCTACACAGGCTACTAAGAAAGTCATTTAACATTCAGATGTTATCTGTAAAACGTAGGTTAAGATTATCCATACCTTAGTAAAACCATTGAACCTTTCTTCATTTGGATCTTCTTTCTCTGCAACTTCATTTTCAAATACCGGTGCCAGTGCTTTTCCCTGTTGAATTCAGTTATTTTAAACAGAATAAGAAGCAATATTGAGCTACATGTTGTATTTGATTGTTCCTGCAAGATTCTAGACTGGTAAGGTTTAATGAATAAGGTCCATGCATTGCATTGTTGAGCACCTCTTGCAAAATGAATATTAACACTTTAGTATGTGATAAACAGAAAATTTATGTATTGAAAACCTAAGAGGGATTTTTTTTCTTCATCATTCTGAAAAACTTAAACATTATCACATAGTTTTGAATTCAACGCATTATGGCCACTGCCAATAAAAATCAACAATAAAGTACAATGTGGATTAACTCTAAATTTAACAATCTAATGTCTGTCCCTCTTAAAAATTTCAACAATTTTGTGATTTTAGCCTGCATAGCAGGCACATGAAAATAATAATATGGGTGCAAGAAAGAACAGGGTGTCATATCCTCCATTCTTTCTTGCACCCATGGATATAATTTTCATGCGCCTGCTACACAAGCTATTATGATTTATAATTATAAAGCTCCTTACCTTCCTTTGCTTCCTTCTCAATTTCTCGACTTCAGCTTCCAAATTGTTCAGTCGGCTGCTGAGTGACTGCAGCAAGGGTTGACAGTTTGGGCAAGGGTTGATGACATCTGATAATGGTGGCATCCCTTGCCAACTGTCATCTTTTTGGATGTGGCCTCGCCCTGTTTGCAACTGATGCAAGTTGGTGTTACGAGATGGATAACCCATTGGCACTTCCCATTCTGGCACATTATAGTCAGAGCAATGGCTTAAACTTCGAGAAATGGAGAACTCCTGTTGTGGAATATCAGGTGGAGACAACACTTGTGGAGGACTGGATTTGGAAGAATGGCTCAGTGAAGGACTAGTTGATACTGTATGAGATGAACCCATTGATGGTGAAGAGAACTGAAATCTTGAGGCAGGGGTGACAGGTGAAGGTGACGACTGCTGTGGTGGAAAGAAAGTGCCTTCCCTATTCTGTTCATTAGCTGTAAGTTGGGTTATTTTGTTGTGGATGTTACCGGTATATCTTTGCTGAAATGTATCCACAGGCTGATTTCGCAGGTTGGAATCTCTTGACTTGACTGCATCTGTGGGCTGTAATTGTGGTTTTTAAATGATCTGAACTGGGTCTGCTGTAGGTTGAGGGTTGAGCTGTACTGAGCCTGAAGGCAGGTTGATCTTATTTGCATGTACTTCAGCCACCTCCTCGACCTCAACTACTTCATTACTTCTACAACTCGCATGCTTCCTTCGCTCAAGTAGATTCTGCACCCTAGTAGTATTTGACACTAAAATAATTTCACTATCGTTATCATTTTTCGAGTCAACTGCCTTCCTCTTCTTAGTTGTGTGTTTCTTTTTATCTGAAATCACTGGTTCCTTGTCGACCAGCTCTTCGCAATCTTTAGCTTTCTCTGTCCTAGACTCTTTTCTTGCATGCTTTCTTTTAAGGTCTTCGCACTGAGAGTCATCATCCAACCCTGCTAGCTTTTTCTTTGAAGGTTTGGGTTCTCGACGTGGTCGAGGAACATCGATGGCTGGCTCCTTTTCTTCATTGTCAACTGTGTAGGTAACCAGGTTAGTCACCATCTTATCTGCCTCTTTTTTTTTACCTACAATGTAAAATTAATAAGCTACTTACAGCTGCACCACACACATTTCAACTCATTGAACTTTCTCTATTTTATTCATTTATATAAGGCACGGAACTGAAAAAGAGGCATTGCTGTTGGTTTACTATTAACTCACTATTGATACAACAAGAAACATTTCTTTATTTTATTACAACGTACTCAATTGCTTTATCGAAGTACCGGTATTAGCCATGAATTCTAGTCTACTTGCTGGTTTATTGTTCTATGTTCTGTTGGAATCCCAATGCAAAACATTTGAATAAACACAGTGAGTGTGTGAATTTTACGTAACAATATTTGTTTCTCTGGTGTTTCTTACATGTGCATCATTTCTGAAGGCTTGAAGTCACTCAAATGGCTTCCCATTGTCAATAAACGTTCTTTTAAACGGTACACAGGTGCCTAAATGGATGAGCGACAGACTATCTTAGTCAAAAATCCACACATACATGAAGACTAAATGTTCATGACAGAAATACATGACATAAGAAAGATTTGAAATCTACCGAGATGCAGATTAAAATCTGGGCAGAGGATCTTTTACCCCTTGAGGCGCTACACGTTGGAACAGACTCCTCAAAGATCTTAAAGACTGTAGTATTTTTAAGAAGAGACTTGTAAATAATTTTTTATGCTCTTAGAATGGTTTTTTTCTCTTGTTATAATATAGAGGGCAAAATTACTGAATGCTGATTGGCTGACAAAGAGGGTATTTTTTCTTAATTGAGGGCAAAATTACTCGCTCCTGATTAGTCGAGCATCAAATTTCTCACTCGTGATTGGTTGAGCGTGTCGTTCTCGTTCCATTCAGTTGGCTTGGCGGGATTTTGAAGAAATTTTACAAACGGAGCGCTCGCATGTTTCGCAGGAGATTTTGTTATAAAAATTGGAATGAAATCGGAAGATACCTAAGAAAAGAATTCTTCAGGTGAATTACAGCATTTTTCGCCAAACAGAAAGCGATTATTTGTGTCAAATCTTGGTTTAACTAGGCGCCTACAGGCCAGTTTGCGACCGCGTTGGAGACCTCAAACAAATCCATTCATCACGACCAAAGGTTTTAAAGTTCCATCACTTCATTGAAAAAATGCGGATTTTTGCGGATCGTAAGAAAAGAACTTTGACAGATTTTGCTGAGAGGGAAAATATACGTTCAACAGGAGAATGAATAAGGCTAAAAGAGGTGAAAGAAAGCAATTAAATTGCCAAACGTGCAAGCATCTTTGAACTCTCGCCATTTGTTGTTGTTATCAAAGCGGCAAAAACTTCAAAACACAGGTACGCTGAAATAAAATTTGCCTTGTTTATGTCGTAACGTGTCTTATCGATAAAAGTCAGGCAGTGTTCTCTACATGTACATAACAGCCAAATGCATCTTTGACCGAATAGAAATTTATTTAACCACAGTGAGTTGAAAAGTTTTTCTGTCAGTATGCAAGAGAGTTTCACTTCGGGTGGTTTCAAGTCTGAGTGATTCTTAAAAAGTCTGAAAGGTTTCCCTATAATTTTGCTCTCTCCATTATAAATAATCGCATGTTCTCTCGTAAAATTAAGGATTAATATCACTTGTGTTTTCAGAAGCTGTAGAAATTGCCCTTGTCGCTGCGCGACTCGGGAAATTTCTACAGCTTCTGAAAACACGTGTGATATTAATCCTTAATTTTACTCGGGGCCCATGCGATTACATATACTAATTAGTCTTAGATAGAAAACTGTGGCTGAAATTAGCCCTGTAAAGGGCGCTTCAATAAAATGTATGTATGTATCCTCAAATTCTAAGCACAGAAGGTACATTGCAAGCTGAATTCATTTTTGGTCAGATTTCTGAACATCCTTCCAAAGTGATTGCCAAAATGAAACAATATTTGGCTTTCCAAAAATAGGTGGCTTCAAAATTAGTAGAAACCTCTGTTCTTTTCCTGCTTTTAATTAAAAGCCCAGCCTGAAAGCGATTGCTCTGACTTTCTTCTTCGTCACGCGTTCCATTTTGTTTGCCACCCTTTTTTGTCACGTCTTACAGGCTTTGCAATGTGATCGTGAAAACAGCAAAAACGTTGGCACTTGAGCTGTTCGGTGAACAAAATTGGCTAAATTTATGGATCTTTAAGTGAAAAATATTTTAAACTGCCTCGTGCATGCGACCACCGGTGTTGAGCTCACGACACTGTGTTAATATTACACACACATGTATCTTGCGATCAAGGGGATTACATATATAAAGCAAGAATTTCAAGACGGATCGAACGGCACGCACCCAAGAAAAGAAAAATAAATAAATCAACATCTGTTTATCAAAAAGACTGCAAACATACTCACCGAATACTCCCAAGACTTCTCCTTCGAACATGATCGGTCTCTTGGTCACAGGATCGGTTCCCTGAAGTGAACACGCATCTCCATTTTTAACATTGAGATGATCTTTGACCACGATCTTTGTAGATAACTGTACATCGATTCCCCAAGTTCCCCAATCAACAACAACGTATTCGTATTTTGGTTTTGACATCTTGAAGAACAGCACGATCGGGAGTTAAAAATCTGCAGTCGAGACCGGCAATCCAGAGGATGTGAGATGAAATGTCGCACCACGAATGCGTCGGAAATCTGGCGGAACGTTTGATCACACGTTATTACTTCTGTAAAGGCGGTCCTTCAAAGAGGAAAGGTGCAAGATGCTCGTCCTTACCAACGTGGCTTCCTTGGGATTGGTTACCATCAGAACGTGTGAAATTTTTTTGTTCTTTGAGCAACGGTTATGAAATTTCACAGCTCAAAGCACCTCGATGTGACCTCGTAAAATAAGGCAAAATACATCATATTAAGTTCGTCAACCGAAAAAAAAATTTTCGATACGGTACTTTTACATTGTAAGTACGGATTTTTATCCCTTTCTCACGTCCATGAAATGTATGAATTTGGCAGCCGCCATGTTTGTTTACACGCAGCAAGAAAAGCTTGGGAACGAGGTCAAAGTCTAAACATGTGATTAAACACGCTTGGATTGAAACATGGCGGTTCTTAGCAAAACTTTGGTGGACAAAAGTGTTCATCATGGTTCTCTGGAAAATGAAATATCATTTATCAGCAACAAACTATTTTTTGAAACATTTCCCAATATTATTTTGCATTTGCAAGCATTTTGTTCGCCTTCAAGCTGTTTGGAACTTCATTATTTGCTGAATCACTACCTACATCGTGACATCGATGGAGAAAGCAACAAATCAAGAATGGCTGTTCCCGTGTTTGATTCAATAGAACATTACTTTAAAAAGGTGAACGTAAATGACAGCAACGTAATTCAACATCTGATAATGTTTAAGTCGGCAATAACGGCATCATTCTTTCGTGACTACCGTTCAGCAGAAAAAAACTTCAGCCGAGTTTTGTTCCATCTCATTAAGGGAAATTCATGCAATTTAGCTCGAGAAATAAAGGAGAAAAAAAGTCGCGAGTTTGGATCTACCCGTACAGTGGAACAACCTGTTTTGAGATTGCGAGGAGGTGCAGGTGGAGATAAGGAAAAGTGGTTGTGTGAGATATGTGGCAAGTTAATGATGTCCAAGAGAAACCTTGATCACCATATGGCCTCTGTTCATGTTAGCCATCTGGATTTTGACTGCATCATGTCAGATGATGGTCTCTTAAAGTGGCAGTGCAGTTTGTGCAGCAACCTTTTGTCTTCTAAGCAGCGTATTATCTCTCATTTAGTTAAAACTCACGGGAAAATGAATCTTCTTGGACAAGAACACAGGCAAAACCTTCATTCACGAACAACATTGTGGAGAAGAAAACGGTCTGCTGATGGCTCATTCGTTGATGAACAGTGCTCTTCTAAATCGTATCCTCAGGTAAATTCAAGTCAAAACTTCGCAAGCTGTTCAGCTATTGAGAACAAATCACCTGTACCTGCCATCACTAAAGATTTTACAGAAAGAGATTTGCAAACCACTGAAGATATCACGGAACATCCTGTAATAACTGAACTCTCAGAAGTTTCAGGTCAAGATGAACCTTTCTTTGCCAGTCAGGATTCTTATTATGACCTACATGTAGACTCTGAATATCCACCAGGCAAGGACACAGATATTATTAGCATGGATGATTCGTTTAGTTCAGACTCGGACTCTTCATCAAGTAACAATGATTACAGCTCATCTGAAACAGAGGCAACATCTAGTGATGATTCAGACTTCGATGATCATGAAGATCAATTGCAAACGGCACCTACAAACTCTGTGAAGGAATTCAGTGAAAAAGAAAAACTTAGTGTACTAATCCTGTCTTACATTGCAAAACATAAATTGAATGGTTCTGCTTCTGTTGACCTTTTAGAGCTTCTAAAACTAATTGCCCCAAAAGATAACAATCTACACTCTTTGACCCTCAGTGAAATCAAAGAAACACTTGGTGACTGTCTCACAAATATCTATGACTATTGCAGCAAGTGTTTCTCTATCTTTCCAAAAGATGAGAATATCTACCAGTGCAGTACAACAGATGGCAAAGGAAAACAATGTTCTGGATTGCGCTATCGCAGAAATGTAAGAAATCAGGCTAAAAAGGAGAAAAACCTATATTTTGTGACTATTTCTATGGAGCAGCAGTTGGGCACACTTCTGCAACACAGTGGTATATGGACAAAAATCCAGCAGTACAAAAAGTTACCAAATTGTCTAAATATCAGAGACATTGTCGATGGAACAGAGTACAAGAAATATAAACAAAGTGGAGGATTTCTAACCAATGAAGATAATTTAACTTTGCTTTTCAATACAGATGGAATTCCTTTGTACAAGTCTTCAAAGGTCAATATATGGCCAGTTTTTCTTGCTATTAATGAACTGCCCCCAAACGAACGGTTTGTAAAGAAAAATATGATTCTCTGGGGACTGTGGCAGGGGAAAGGAAAGCCAAGGTTTTCAACATTTTTTGAAGTGTTTACTGAAGACCTTATCACTTTAAAGCACGAAGGTTTAACTCTGACAGATAAATGTCATCCAAAGCTGATGCTGTCATTGGGAAGCACGGACTTGCAAGGAAAGGCTTACCTTTTGTCTATGAGTCACCATAATGGTGAATGTGGCTGCAGTACTTGTGAGGAAGAAGGTTTTACTACCAAACAAGGGAAAGGGCATGTGAGATGTTACCCTTTTCGAGACCCACCTGCTACTTTACGCACCAGTGACAGTGTACTGGAGAATGCCTTGTCTGCATTGGAGAGTAATAAGAGAGTGAAAGGCATTTATGATGTTACTCCACTGGCAAAACTCCCTTGGTTTGACCTAGTGCTTGGAATAGTTCCAGACTACATGCATGGTGCATTACTGGGAGTAACAAAGCAGTTGCTGAACCTCTGGTTGTCTTCATCAAAATATAAAAAGCCTTGGTTTATTGGAAATAAAACAAAAGCTATTGACAAGAGACTAAAAGAAATGAAACCCCCAGATTTTATTCAAAGACTTCCAAGACAACTGGAAACAAGTCGTGCCTATTTTAAGGCATCTGAACTACAAGCATGGCTACTTTATTACTCAGTACCATGCCTTATTGACATTTTACCTGAGAGGTATCTTCAACATTTTGCTTGCTTGGTGGAGGGTGTTTACATTTTGCTTGGAGACAATATAACTCCAGAGTTACTAGCTATGGCTAGAGATCTTTTGTTCAGGTTTTATAAGGATCACCAAGTCCTTTATGGCGATAGCAACTGCAGTCTTAATGTGCACAATGTTGGAGCTCACCTTGCCATGTATGTGCAGTCTTGGGGACCACTTTGGGCATGGTCATGCTTTCCCTTTGAAGATTTGAATGGAACCTTACTGGAGGGTGTTCATGGAACTGGAAATCAGTGTCGGCAGCTTATCTGGATGTTGTATGCACAAAATAGCCTGAGAGCTAATTGCCATTTAATTCCTGATGTTACAATACAACAATTTGTGGAGCGTATGCTTTCTGGAGAGAGAAGGTTGCGAAATGTGAAAAAGGCTGCAAACTGTCAAATTGCTGGAGCTTTAAGAAGATGGACAGCCGATGACGATATCTATGAACAAGCCTGTTTATTAATTGACTTAAACTGTATCCGCAGACCAATTTTTCAGGTGGCTAAACGTGTTATTGTTAATGGACATATTATTTATTCAAGACTGTACGAAAAGATGAAAAAACATTGTGGATATGCAGTTCTTATTGAGCACAATGGAGGGAACTTCATGGCCTATGTGCAGTATTTTCTGTATGAAAGTAATTCAAAAACTGTTTTTGCGGTTTTAAAGCGCATTATTTTAGATCTTGAGAACCCCTTTCTGGTGTCTGACAAGCCACGCCATCTCCTTCGAACTGCAGGTGAAGAGCAAAGGCACACTGTGGTGCTGGTGGATAGCATTCTTGAAAAAGTTATATGTCTGACCGGAAATTCAAACCACATGTGTGTATCTCGGGCTCCCAATTTCTGTGGCCATTGTCGTTGACTATTAGTATTTTCATTAGGGCAGGTGTAGATGATTTTTTTAACTGTGCAAATCTGGAAATGGCGAACACTTTCATTAAATTTTTAATGGCTAAAATTACGTGTACATGTAATGCGGATGTATTTGCATAAAATAGCCAAGGTCAAACATCTATTAAGCAGTCTCCCTTGGGTGTTAGCCAACTGACCGCTTAAAGTGTATATGACAGATATTTTTTTATTTGCTTGATGAAATCTACATGACATTCTGATAAGAAAATCGAAAAGAGTTTTTTCAATATCGTACTTCTTTTCCATGTTTTAGCCATCCAAAAACGTGAAATTTCACTTCCGGTGTGTTACAAAACCACGCAAGAAGAAAGACTGGAAATAGTCCACTGTGACGTCAATACAAGAATGCCGGTGTCGCGGCTTCTCGGTTCCTCATATTTTTTTGTGCGCTCTGAGGAAAAAACATGGTTCTACTGAGGTGTGTTGTCTATGGTCGTAGCAATACGCACCAAAAAACGGAGGAACTAAGAAACCGCGATACTGGCATTCTTGTATTGACGTCACAGCGGACTATTTCCATTCTTTCTTCTTGCGCGGTTTTGTAACCCACCGGAGGTGAAATTTCACGCTTTTAAACGGCAAAATCATGGATAAGAAAAATCGATATGGAAAAACTTTTTTCGACTTTCTTATCAGAATGCCGTGTAGATTCCATCAAGTAAATAAAAAAATATGTCATATACACTTTAAAAGAGGGAGCATTTACATTAAATATGGGGCTTTGTTAAGTGACCACTCAACAGAGGGCTGCTTGCAGTTTGAGCTCTCATTTGAGGGCTACATGTACCTAAAGGAAATTTCTTCTACATCAAATTAAGCAATGATCTTCATAAGAAGGAAAGTGCTAATGGCAATGCACGATGCATGAAATGTCACCTTTTTTTGTTACAAAAAGTGATCTCACTGGCCAAGACTCAAAAACCCCTAAAAAGTTAAAATTTAAGGTGCATTTTGTCTGATGTTTTAAAGGTTTCAAGTAATTTAAGACCCAATTGCACAACATGAATTATATTTGCAGAACTTCATCAAAGAAGCAAAATTATTAGCTATTGTCTTCTGCTATTCTGATTGGTTAACCACAAACATTTCCTAACATTTATTTGATGCAAATGGATTTTCTTTATTTTTATACTCTTTCCCACATGGAATATCTTTGATTTCAAGAATAGGGGAGGAGCTGACGGTTCATAATTATTATGAACCATCAGCTCCTGAGCCCCTATTCTTAAAATTAAAGATATTCTGTGTGGCAAAGAGCCAATGCCACAGAACAATGAAGTTTACAGTAGTTCTTATGTGGAGCATTACTTTAATGTTTGTGTTTTTCTGATTTCATGTTTTTTATGAAATCATTTGATGTTGCAAAAATGTTCATGGTTTTTTATTCCCACTATAAAACTCACATGCAACAGGCTTATAGTATGCTACTTATGCCTTCAATGAAATCAAACCTAAAAGTTGTTCACAATACTTAATTATGACGAAGTTGTCTGCATGTAAATGAGGCCCTGAGGTACACCTGTATGTTGTGAGTATGTGGCAAGTGACATTCATAAGCAAACATAAACTGTACAAGCAGTTTAATCTGGAAGGCTTGGGAAATAATGCACACATGTTAAAGCATTTCTTAACAACTAATGAATTTGTGGAAAAAGCTGGAATTCTTGCATTTCTTATGTTAACTACTCAAAGTAAATTAAATTCTAGCTTTTTCCAGTTTTCTTCAAGAAATGGAAACTAGAAAAAGCTGTCAATTTCTGGCAGCACAAGGAATAAATAACTTTTTCCAGCTTTTTCCAGATTTTGAAAGAATATGAAACTTGCCAAAACTAGAAATATTGTTTCTGGAAAAAAGCTAGAACTTAAATCTAGAAGAAAGCTGTCAAATTCTAGAAAATTCTAGAAATTTCCAGACATTGACAGATTGCTAGAAATTTGTTTTGCAAGGGTTGAACTGTTGTGGTGTTTTGTGGTTTTCTTGGCCTGGTTCAGAGTCTAGTGCTTCCACCAGATCACTGAAACCCTAATATGTAGATCGGTGTTTTAGTATAAATTATTCTGGTAATGACTCTTAGATAATATTTCAATGATCAGAGTGACCAAATTAACATGAGAAAATGTTTTACCTTCCATAATTTCCTCACATTTTTTTCACTGCACCTATCATCTACTCAGACATAATAACCTTGTACATCGCTAGAATTACACAATCTCTAGTTATTCATTTTTAAAAAGAAATTAATTTTTTTTGATATAAAGTAATTTATTTACCACGTCACAGTGTAGTGTTTTCGGTCCACCTCAATACCATTTTGTTGAAGATCATCAACTTGTGCAAACACAGGCCCAAGGCAATTTTTCACTTCTAAATAATCTTCCTATCCTGTAGAAATAATTTTACAATATTTAACTTTCATCACATCTTACAAAGCTAGCATTTTTTGAATGAACATACAGGCTTTAAAATCTCACCATAATACAGAGCAATTTGGGTACTGGTGGTCACAGTCATGCTCTTGTTCATCGAGAATACGGAATACAGCCATGACAGTGCCAATTTTGTTGCTTGTGCGTCTTCCATCAGCAGCAAAGTGCAGGTGGAGTTTGTTGCCATTAGCTTGCACAGTTTTCTTCATATTCTGGGTAGACAACAGCTGACTCAAAACTGCCTTTATGTCGCGTCTTACTCCATCTCCATTTTTAGCCTGTGGTTAATTAGAGATTACAACAATAATAAATAACCTGAACATCGAAAATACAACATCAATTCAATTCCATTATCTGCTAAATGTAAGATATTACAGTAACAGGGGTTCTTAGCAAGCTCTGTTGAGCTCTTCTAAGAAGATCCCAAAAGTTCACTTATCTAGTTTACAAATAGCAGATACCTTTTAGTCTCTTGGCTGAGATGAAACGCCGCGTCAGACTAGCCACGAACATTTCACAAGTATTTGACAATAGTTTTGCTTTTGTATAAAATAATGGAGTTGTGCTGAATTCTCAAATTGTAGTTCTCTTCCTGAAGACGCCTTATTTTGGCCTCATAAACCTCTGTAAGAGAGGGCTGTATCTATGCCGGTGCGCAACTCTGTGCTTGATTGGTTTGAAAATGAGTTACAAAATTCCCACCACCGAGGGACTTTACCTTAAATTTCGACAACATTACTTAGCGAGTATCATTCCTCATCACTCGGACGTTTTTTTAGTTATCATCATTTGCGAATTGTGTTCATTCATGCATAACTTAAACAAAGCGATTGCTTTTAATGGAATGCCAATTGCTGTTTTGTTGCCTTCGTCAAATGAAACAGAAACAAATACCCACCAAAGTCTGAGAAAAATGCTTGAAATGCGGGTTCTTACAACCAAGGGTAGTATTTTACCAGCTATTAGATTTTGTCATCAAAGGATATAAAGAGGCTTGCGCAAAGTGAAAACTTAAAACTTAACAATATTGTTTGATTCGTTCCCCATTAAGCGGTGGCATATATCACTTTCAAAATATGTGAATTGATCGATATCAATGAAAGAATATTCCTGCTTTTTTTTGCGAGAAGTGCTTATTCCATTAAATGTGTTAAATACCAAAATGGCAGGGGTTTAAATACTTTGTAAACATTTGGGTTGTCATAAGATGGTTTCTTTTTGGGTTTTCTTTCGAAATTCATCATTGTTGAAACCAATGTGTTGGCTTATCTTAGCATCGATGGGAATAAATGCGAG